>NW_027397066.1:10713923-10731207 GCF_003265705.2 Callorhinus ursinus | reverse complement strand
AAAAAAAAAAAAGAGAAAGAAAAGCCTCTCCCTTGATCGTGCATCTGTCGGTTGCCCCAGTCTCTCTCCTTTCTGCACTGTGATCACCATTCTGGGATTCTTCTGCTTGTTTCCTCTGCAACACTCACCTCACTCACAGGTGTCTACCCTCTAATCCAAAATGTTTAGTCCTATCTTCTTTGAATCCAGGGGTTTTTTTCATTGTTAAATAGTTTTCTAATTTGTAAAAGAGCCATGATAATATGTCAAACATGTCTCAGTCTCCTTGATGGAGGAGATGAAAGTGACAATAGTGAGCACACAGAGCCATCCTTTATCCATCCCTTTTCAGTTCATCCAGGCTCCAGCTCAGGGCCACCCTTCACCTTCCAGAAACACATCATGCATCCCATTGCCATCTTCTCTTCTGCACCGTTTCCTCTACCAGGAAGGTTTTGACACCTTGGAAAAATGTCCTATCATTCAGGAAGACTTGCTGAGTTAGATGTTCCTCTTCTGTGTCTATTTCATTTATCACAGCATAATATAATCTTCCAATTATGGCTTTTTTTAATCCTCTAGTGAATGAATTTCAAGCTCAGGGATTGTGACATATTCATCTTTGTATTTTGAGCACTTTGCCTCAGTTTCTGGATCTAGTAAGTGTTCAATAAACGCTCATTGAATGTATACATGTGTAAACACTTTACTAAGTGAAGTTAAAAGCTTAATATGTGTCTAGAATGTGCTGCATTTTTACTACCAAAATTATCTAACTCTTAAAATATTTATGAAAGTGAAGAAAGTGTGATGAGGAAAATGAATCTGAAAAATTTTAGATAATTTTCTCAAAGTCTGACTAGTGACCAGAGAGTGAATACAATGGGGAAAGTTAACATTTTGTTTGTTCAAATTATGCACAGGTTTATGTCAATGGCTTCTCTGTCTGAGCAATCCCACTGTTGTTTTCTGTCCTTGCATTCCAGTCATGTCCTTCAGAGTGATTGGTCCAAGGTTAATGGTGTGTTCATTTATGCATTTACTTATGTATCTTCTCTTTTTTAATTATTTTATTTAAATTCAATTAGTTAACATATAGTGTATCACTACTTTCAGATGTGGAGTTCAGTAATTCATCAGCTGCCTATCACACCAATGCTCATTACATCAAGTGCCCTCCTTAATGCTCATCACCCAGTTACCCCCACCTCCCCTTCAGCAACCCTGTTTGTTTCCTAAAGTTAAGAGTCTCTTAGGGTTTGTCTCCCTCTCTACTTAATGCATCTTCTATCTCCAGCACTAGATTTTAAACTTGTCTCCCCCATGACTTGATTTAAAGAGCACAGATTTTGTCTGTTCTCTTCATTGATGTACCACCAGCACTTAGCTGAGCTCCCAGCACACAGTAAATACTCAAGATCAAGGCAAATCCTATTTATACCTACTTTCTTTTTCATTGCTTTTTTTTTTTTAACACAATGCCATTTCTAGGATGAGTGGAAACACAATGCAAAGGACATTTAAGCCAAATTGAGCCCAAATAGCTTTTCCACCAATTTCACCAACTACTTGGAGCAAGACATTTAATCTCACATTTTTCTTCTGTAAAATGGCGCTAACAAAGCCTAAATGTCCTGGCTAGTATGAGAAACCATTAAAATAATAAATGTAAAGTAATCAACCTCAGTTCCAGAAAATGCTTTATTCCCATCCCTTCAAGAATGTTTCATCCATATATTACACTCAATGTGGAAAGAAATTTCACTTAAATTGTGAAAACAAAATTGTCATTTTAAAGAACAAACATAGTGCTGATTAAAATCATCTGAAAGAAGTTCTAGTCTTTATGCTGAATGAATTCATGAAATGAACATTAACACAGTTTTCTGCCTGTGCCTTGGATAGAATTAGTAAGAAGGGGAAATTTTTTAAAAAGAAAGAAAAAATTCCAGCTGGCCCAGATTTATAAGTTGATGAGAATGCATGCCAAGAACACACAGAGATGCATTTAGCAAACATTGATGGGACATCTATTATATGCATGGTGCAAGTTGCCCCTCATCTGAGGGTGATTGTCATGCCTGGGAAAAGTCTGGATTTTACATTCACTTTCTGCATGCTTTGGGACGAATGTGTATACTTTCTTGACTTAAGCTTTTGCATTTGTAAGAGAAAAAATATCATTTCCAATCCATCTTCACAAAATTATGGACAATTCCAAGAAAGACGTGTGTGAAAGAATCATTCATTCATAACACAAATATTAACTGAGCGACTTCCTCATTCTAAGTATTAGCAATACAGGTGTTGACCATGCATACAAGTTCCTATCCTTCCCGAATTTACATATTTTATACGATGGAAAGTAGTTGACAAATCATGAGTATTTCACAAAGAAAGGCTCAAGGTGCTAGAAGAATTTAGCCTGGTTTCAATACTGTGGTAGCAGGAGCGGTGGCAGCTTGTATTCATTTGCCTGATGTTATCAAGCATCCACTATGCAGCTGCACTTTATTAGCAAAACACAGTTCTCCTAGTAAAGGACATCAATTTATCAACTTGAGCATTAATTTATATGGTCCAGGTTCCAATGAGCTTGTATAATTTCTGGGATGGTTAGAATGAGCTTTCCTATACTCAAAATATTCTTCAGAACTATTTAAAACTGGTTATACTATTAGCACTGACTTGATTGCAACAGGAATAAAATCAATCTTTGATATTAGCCAGGGTCATCAAAGCATAGTTCTCTAGGCCTGAGGACTGTGCATAATTATTGTTTAATGTACTCCTGGTTTGCCTCTTGGGATCAAATCCAGATCGAAAATATTAATCAGTTACACTGCAGATAGATCTCCTCAAACTTTAAAGTTTGCATTACAACAGATAACTTTATGAATCAGCCATCTATTCATTTAATGATGGCTATGCTCATTTACACACTGACATGTTTCCACATTTGTCCTTCTACCTGAGTAAGACCTAGTCTCTACTGTAGGCAGTATAAGGTTCCTGGAAATCAGCTTTTGTTGAATTAATCATATTTTCCAAATTCTAAGCTCCCATAACAATCTCTGTGTAGCTCTATTGCAAAACTTCTCCCCATGTATTATAATAATCCATTGTTAATGTCTGTCCCTCGAATCTTATTTCAACTACTTACCATCTATACCATCTCCCTATCTTGTAACATGGTGGTAATAATATGTCTCTCACAGGTGTGTGACCATGAAATGATAAATAAAGTGCCCAACAGAATTATCACCCCAGCCATCTTTCTCTTTTATTTTTGTTTTTTCACATAAAAATGGCTCTAGTTGGGGAGGGAAGGTAAGCATGGCAAGGATTTGAAACAAAACAAAACAAAACAAAACAATGGCTCTAGCTAAAACTCTTGGCAGTGAGTGTCTCCAGATGGTAGACCTGATTCCCTCCATTGCCCTGTCATCCCCAGGTAACCCTGGCTGGCTGCTTATACTGTCAGATTTTAAACTCAGGGATTCTCAACATAAACACAAGGAGGAGCCAACAATTTGGAACCACACCCACCTAGACTGTGAGAGCCCTGGGTCTGGGACTCAGAGTTTCCCTCACCTTTGAAGCTGAATTCTAGGGTAAACCCAACACATAGTTGGTGCTCAATGAATATTTGTTAAAGGGATAAAATACATAATTACATATTATTATAAGACAAAACAGATCAAGTGTAATTCTAATGACCATGATGACAGATTTAAGGGTGATGTATCTGAGAAACCAGGCTATTCTGCTGAACTGTGCTTGTTATGTAATAATTGACAGTTTGCCAAACCAGTTCATTTTTTATGTATGTTTCACTGCGGAAAACCAAATTTGTGTTTTTTTTAAACAAAATTTTTGTAATTGCAAGTCAAGCATGCTCATTATCATTAGAAAATTAATAGTTTAACAGCTAAGTTAATCCGCGGGCTTAGTAATGTATCTGTTTGAAATTCACTGACCTGTCAAGTGCTCCCTGACAAGTTATTCAGAAGGAGAGGAAAGCACAGGGGAAATATGGATTTTGAATTTTGAAAGGTCAGGAATGGAATTTCCTATATCTCAGTTTTCTCATTTATAAATAGCATTAGTGATTTCTGCCTCCTCAGGTTATTAGAAGGATTAAATAAAATGGTAGCTTGTTAAATGCACTAGGAACTAAATAATTTATCTCTCTTTCAAGAATGATTGCCTGCATTATAAAATAAACATCTATCATAGAATGATGGGGATTGAAGTAAAGTATATGAGGTGTCTTTTAAATAATAAATTGCCATTAAAATATGTCATTACCAAAAATAAAATTATCAACAGAGCTGAAAATATTTTATTCCAAATATTCTAAAGGCTTTATTTGAGCATTTAAAAAAATTTTTGGACATAAATGGGTTTATTTTTAAAATTTAAAAATAGGATAAGTATCAAATTAGACTCCTTGCGCTATTCTTAGAGCCCACACCATGTATGTTCTGACTGACAAGGTGTGTGCCAGTTTTCTACCAGATGGGATTACCATTGCTCGCTTTTAAATCATGTGCAAGAGCAGATTTTACTGCTGAGTAAATGAACCTGATGTGGTCAATAGGGCACTCTTGAAGGAGAAGAAAACTTTTTTTTTTCTTTTGTCACTACAAAGATATTATTTAATAAGTTATCCCACACGAGTGGAAGCCTGGAAGAATTGCCAGTGTCCCCAAAGCATGGAATAACAGTTTGGTGGCAGGTGACCCCTAGCATATAATGTGACAGTTGCACCTCATTTATCTAACATCCCTGGAAAATGTGCTTTTTGATGTGACAATTTTGCAAACCACTGAAAGCGATCCTTTCAATACAACAACTAAACTTGGTTAATTATTTGAATGGACACTTTATAAATGAATTTAGTATTTCCCTACATTGTTGACTAAAACGCTATCAATATTTGTGCTCTGCTGTAGTTTAGGACATCCTCCAGGATGTAAAGAGGGAAAGCCTATCTTCCCCTGTACCACATGGCCCCCGTTTGCTGTGCTGGCAAGGATCATGTCTAGCCTTTTACCTGTGTTGGCTTCTTTCAGCTCATGCTGATGCTTCCTCCACCTCTACCCACCCTCCATCTCCTGCTGGTACTGAGAATGGCTGAGAACCGAGTGACTGACTTCAGTTTCCCCTGGTTTCCTGGTTTTAGTACTGGATGCCCACATCCTGGGAAACCCTTAGGTCTGGGATACTGGGGCAGTTGGTCACTCCACTTACAACCTACTTCCTGAGATCACAGCATGTTAGATCACGGTAAAAGGATGAGTAAGGAGAACCTAAAGAAGAACCTGGGACTTCCTTCACAAATACAATGAATGAGTTTTGTCACATGGATTGTCACTGTAATTTTAAGGTGAGTTTTTATTTCCATATTCATCCTGAGCTTAGTTCTCGATTGCTAATATTATACTACATGACATATCTTTCCCTCCAGACAGGGACCTGTGGCCCATACTGTCTCAACCAACTCCAGTTAGTTAGATTCTGCTAGTTCATAAGCAGGTGTTTAGATGTGCCTAGATGGTGTCTACATAATGACAAACAACTGGGTTTGGGGTTATAAGAATAGCAGTTCTACCATTTGGAACAACACGAAAGAACCTGGAGAACATTATCCTGAGTGAATTAAATCAGTCACAGAAGGACCATTACTGTGTGATTCCACTTACATGAGTCACCTAAAATAGTCAAACTCATAGAAGCAGAGAGTGGAAGGGTGGAAGGGTGGTTGCCAGGGACGGGGGATGGGGAGGGGAGAGAAATGGGAATGTGCTCAGTTGGTAGAAAGTTTCAGTTACACAAGATGAACGAGTTCAAGAAATCTGCTGTACGGCACAGTGTCTAGAGCCAACAATTCTGTGTTGTGCACTCAAAAATTTGTTGAGTTTAGATCTCCCTTTAAGTGTTCTTACTACACAAAAACAAACATACAAACAAATAAACAAGAGACATGAGGAGTACTGGCTTTGGCAGCACATATATAATATTAGAGCAATACAGAGGAGATTATCTTGGCTGGTTAGCAAGGATGGTGCGCAAATTTGTGGAGTGTTCCATATGTTTTGTCTGTGTGATGAGTTTTGATTTCACAACTGGGTTCCCCACTATGAACATATTTAGACAAATACTGCTAGAAATTTAAAACTTGAGTGATTACTGAAATTTATGGAAATCTATGGAAAAACATACATTTAAAATGGAATTTCTCATAGGCCATGTATTTGTAATGGGGAAGGGGGAGATATGGCCTCCAAAGGGGTAAAAACTGGTTGTTGGGGGAAAAGGTAGAAGGTTTTACTCTTTTCATGTGCAAAGCATAGATACCACAGTATATCTGTGGTATTGAAATTTCATGGGGATCAATTAGGAAAAAAAAAGTCTGAAAAATCTCCTAGGGGATGTTAATAATAATATTTTTTTTAAGTTGAGAAAAATAGTCCTAGATGCTAAAGTGATATAGGTTGTTTTCACAAAGTAATGTGGCTCCAGAGAGTTAGGTAGAAGCATTTAAAATGGAACCAAACAATGTGTAAATACTTCAAAATTGCACAGTTTTTACATTAGAGGAATTCTAGTTTGTGCTTTACTTGAAAGGCAAGGACAAAGATAAAATCTGTAAAACTTTTACTTGTGCGTCATCACATAAAACCACTCTGACATTGCAAAAACCATTGATATGGATAATAAATTTTAGTGATTTTTGAGGCTTTGGAAATACTTGTAAATACACAATCTCATTGGATTTTTACAATTTTGTGAGGCCGGTATTAACTGGTACCCAAATTCTGCTTTGGGAAGTTAAGTAGGAGAACTCTGACTCCATTCTTTTAACTTCAGAATATTCTCTCCTTCAATAAGTGCAAACATTTAAAATATGTTCTTCTTGAGCATGTATTATAACTGTATAACATCCACATTTGCATCATAGTCACCAAAGCAACATAATTTGTTCATTATAATTTAGAAAACTCACTTCTTTCAGCCATGCATTATATTTCAGCACTATATTTTTATAGAGTAACAATAATACCACAACAAATTATTGCTCACTTGAGCACTTTCCCTTGACGTATGTGTTAAAATGACCAATCATTTTCATTAGAAAAAGCCCATGAAAATGTGGACTTTTAAATTGAAAGCTTACCTTTGTTACTACTGCATATCTGCTTCATAAAACCTCTTCCTTTATCACTAAGGCTGTGGCAAGGTGCCTTGTCGGATGACTTCTCTGATCAGGTATTTATATATCTTTTTTTATCATGTGATTTTATTTTTTTTTATATGTTATGTTAACCACCATACATTATATCATTTGTTTTCAATGTAGTGTTCCATGATTCATTGTTTGTGTATAACACCCAGTGCTCCATGCAGTACGTGCCCTCCTTAATACCCCTCATGAGACTAACCCATCCCCTCACCCCCTCTCTTCTAGAACCCTAAGTTTGTTTCTCAGAGTCCATACTCTCTCATGGTTCGTCTCCCCCTCCGATTTCCCTCACTTCATTTTTCACTTGCTGCTATCTTCTTTTTTTTTTTTTTTAACATATAATGTATTATTTGTTTCAGAGGTACAGGTCTGTGGTTCAACAGTCTTACACAATTCACAGTGCTCACCATAGCACATACCCTCCCCAATGTCTATCACCCAACCACCCCATCCCTCCTGCTCCCCACCAATCCAGCAACCCTCAGTTTGTTTCCTGAGATTAAGAATTCCTCATATCAGTGAGGTCATATGATACGTGTCTTTCTCTGATTGACTTACTTCGCTCAGCATAATACACTCCAGTTCTATCCATGTTGTTGCAAATGACAAGATTTCATTCCTTTTGATGGCTGCATAATATTCCATTATATATATATACAACATCTTCTTTATCCATTCCTCTGTTGATGGACATCTTGGCTCTTTCCATAGTTTGGCTATTATGGACATTGCTGCTATAAATTCAGGGTGCACATACCCCTCTGGATCCCTACATTTGTATCTTTGGGGTAAATACCCAGTAGTGCAATTGCTGGGTCATATGGTAGCTCTATTTTCAGCTTTTTGAGGAACCTCCATACTGTTTTCCAGAGTGGCTGCACCAACTTGCATTCCCACCAACAGTGTAGGAGGGTTCCCCTTTCTCCGCATCCCTGCCAACATCTGTCGTTTCCTGACTTGTTAATTTTAGCCATTCTGAATGGTGTGAGGTGGTATCTCATTGAGGTTTTGATTTGGATTTCCCTGATGCCGAGCGATGTTGAGCACTTTTTCATGTGTCTGCTGGCCATTTGGATGTCTTCTTTGGAAAATGTCTGTTCTTCTCTTCTGCCCATTTCTGGATTGGATTATTTGTTCTTTGGGTGTTGAGTTTCATAAGTTCTTTATAGATTTTGGATACTAGCCCTTTATCTGATATGTCATTTGCAAATATCTTCTCCCATTCTGTCAGTTGTCTTTCGGTTTTGTGGACTGTTTCTTTTGCTGTGCAAAAGCCTTTTATTTTGATGAGGTCCCAAAAGTTCATTTTTGCCCTTGCTTCCCTTGCCTTTGGTGATGTTTCTAGGAAGAAGTTGCTGTGGCTGAGGTCGAAGAGGTTGCTGCCTGTGTTCTTCCTTTAGGATTTTGATGGACTCCTGTCTCACGTTTAGGTCTTTCAACCATTTGGAGTCTATTTTTGTGTGTGGTGTAAGGAAATGGTCCAGTTTCATTCTTCTGCATGTGGTTGTCCAATTTTCCCAACACCATTTGTTGAAGAGACTGTCTTTCCCCGCCCCACCCCCAGCCACTGGACATTCTTTCCTGCTTTGTCAAAGATTACTTGACCATAGAGTTGAGGGTCCATTTCTGGGCTCTCGATTCTGTTCCATTGATCTATGTGTCTGTTTCTGTGCCAGTACCACACAGTCTTGATGATTAGAGCTTTGTAATAGAGCTGGAAGTCCGGAATTGTGATGCCGCCAGCTTTGCTTTTCTTTTTCAACATTCTTCTGTCTATTCAGGGTTCTTTTTGGTTCCATACAAATTTTAGGCTTATTTTTTCCATTTCTTTGAAAAAAGTGGATGGTATTTTGATAGGAATTGTATTGAATGTGTAGATTGCTCTAGGTAGCATTGACATCTTCACAATGTTTGTTCTTCCACTCCATGAGCATGGAACATTTTTCCATTTCTTTGTGTCTTCCTCAATTTCTTTCATGAGTATTTTATAGTTTTCTGAGTACAGATTCTTTGCCTCTTTGGTTAGATTTATTCCTAGATATCTTATAGTTTTGGGTCCAACCGTGAATGGGATCAAATCCTTAATTTCTCTTTCTTCTGTTTTGTTGTTGGTGTATAGGAATGCCACGGATTTCTGTGCATTGATTTTTATATCCTGCCACTTTACTGAATTCCTGTATAAGTTCTAGCAGTTTTGGGGTGGAGTCTTTTGAGTTTTCCACATAAAGTAGCATATCATCTGCAAAGAGTGAGAGTTTGACTTCTTTGACGATTCACATGCCTTTTATTTCTTTTTGTTGTCTGATTGCTCTGTCTAGGACTTCTAATCCTATGTTGAATAGCAGTGGTGATAGTGGACATCCCTGCCGTGTTCCTGACCTTAGGGGGAAAGATCTCAGTTTTTCCCCATTGAGAATGATATTCACTGTGGGCTTTCATAGTTGGCTTTTAGGATATTGAGGTATTTACCCTCTAGCCCTATACTCTGAAGGGTTTTGAACAAGAAAGGATGCTGTACTTTGTCAGATGCTTTTTCTGCATCTACTGAGAGGATCATATGGTTCTTGTTCTTTCTTTTATTAATGTACGGTATCACATTGATTGATTTGCGGATATTGAACCAACCTTACAGCCCAGGGATAAATCCCACTTGGTCATGGTGAATAATCCTTTTAATGTACTGTTAGATCTTATTGGCTAGTATTTTGTTGAGAATTTTTGCATCCATGTTCATTAAGGATATTGGTCTGTAATTCTCCTTTTGGATGGGGTCTTTGGTTTGGAATCAAGGTAATGGCAGCCTCATATAAAGAAGTTTTCCTTCCATTTCTATTTTTTGGAACAAGGTATTAATTCTTCTTTAAATGTTTGGTAGAATTCCCCTGGGAAGCCATCTGGCCCTGGGCTTTTGTTTTTTGGGAGATTTTTGAATCCTGCTTCAATTTCCTTAGTGGTTGCCGGTCTGTTCAGGTTTTCTACTTCTTCCTGGTTCAGTTTTGGTAGTTGATACATCTCTAGGAATGCACCCATTTCTTCCAGGTTATCTAATTTGCTGGCATATAGTTGCTCCTAGTATGTTCTTATAATTCTTTGTATTTCTTTGGTATTGGTTGTGATCTCTCCTCTTTCATTCATGATTTTATTTGTTTGGGTCCTTTCTCTTTTCTTTTTGCTAAATCTGGCCAGGGTTTTATCAATCTTGTTAATTCTTTCAAAGAACTAGCTCCTAGTTTGGTTGATCTGTTCTACTGTTCTTTTGGTTTCTAGATTATTGATTTCTGCTCTGATCATTATTATTTCTCTTCTCCTGCTGGGTTTAGGCTTTATTTGATGTTCTTTCTCCAGCTTCTTCAGGTGTAGGGGTAGGTTGCGTATTTGAGACCTTTCTTGTTTCTTGAGAAAGGCTTGTATTGCTATATACTTTCCTCTTAAGACTGCCTTTGCTGCATTCCAAAGATTTTGAACAGTTATGTTTACATTTTCATTTGTTTTCATGAATTTTTTTAATTCTTCTTTATTTTCCTGGTTGACCCACTCATTCTTTAGTAGGATGCTCTTTAGCATCCATGTGTTTGAGTTCTTTCTGATTTTCCTCCTGTGATTGAGTTCTAGTTTCAAAGCATTGTGGTCTGAAAACACACAGGGAATGATCCCAATCTTTTGGTACTGGTTGAGACCTGATTTGTGACCTAGAATGTGATCTATTCTGGAGAATGTTCCAAGGGCACTAGAGAAGAATGTGTATTCTGTTATTTTGAGATGGAATGTTCTGAATATATCTGTGAAGTCCATTTGGTCCAGTGTGTCATTTAAAATCTTTATTTCCTTTTTGATCTTTTGCCTAGATGCCCCATTTAAGTGAGGGGGGTGTTAACGCCCCCCACTATTGTTGTATTGTTGTCAATGTGTTTCTTTGCTTTTTTATTATTTGGCTTATATAATTGGCTGCTCCCATGTGAGGTGCATAGATACTTAAAATTGTTAGATCTTCTTGTTGGATAGACCCTTTAAGTAGGATATAGTGTCTTTTCTCATCTCTTATTACAGTCTTTGGTTTAAAATCTAATTTGTCTGATATAAGGATTGCCATCCCAGCTCTCTTTTGGTGTCCGTTAGCATGGTAAATGGGTTTCCACCCCCTCACTTTCAATGTGGGGGTGTCTTTGGGTCTAAAATAAGTCTCTTGCAGACAGCATATCGATGGGTCTCGTTTTTTATCCATTCTGATACCTTGTGTCTTTTGATTGGGGCATTTAGCCATTTACATTCAGTGTAACTATTGAAAGATATGAATTTAGTGCCATTATATTGCCTGTCAGGTGAATGTTACTGTATATTTTCTGTGTTCCTTTCTGGTCTATGTTATTTTTATGCTCTCCCTTTGCTTAGAGGACCCCTTTCAATATTTCTTGTAAGACTGGTTTTGTGTTTGCAAAGTCCTTTAGTTTTTGTTTGTCCTGGAAGCTTTTTATCTCTCCTTCTATTTTCAATGACAGCCTAGTTGGATATAGCATTCTTGGCTGCATATTTTTCTCATTTAGTGTTCTGAATATATCGTGCTATTCCTTTCTGGCTGCCAGGTCTCTGTGGATAGGTCTGTTGTCAATCTAATGTCTCCACCATTGTAGTTTACAGATCTCTCTCTTTTTTTTTAAGATTTTATTTATTTGAGAGAGAGAGAGATGGCGAGGGAGGGAACACAAGCAGGGGGAGAGGGTGAAGGAGAAACAGGCTTCCCGTTGAGCAGGGAGCCCGACGCGGGGCTCGATCCCAGATTCCTGGCATCACAACCAGAGCCGAAGGCAGACATCCAACGACTGAGCCACCCAGGCGCCCCTAGTTTACAGATCTCTTCTCCCAAGCTGCTTTCAGGATTTTCTCTTTGTCTCGGAGACTTGTAAGTTTTACTATTAGATGTTGGGGTGTTGACCTATTTTATTGATTTTGAGAGGGGTTCTCTGTGCCTCCTGGATTTTGATGCTTGTTTCCTTCCCCACATTAGGGAAGTTCTCTGCTATAATTTGCTCCAATATACTTTCTGGCCCTCTCTCTCTTTCTTCTTCTCCTGGAATCTCAATTATTTTAATATTGTTTCATCTTATGGTATCACTTATCTCTTGACTTCTGCCCTCATGATACAGTAGTTGTTTATCTCTCTTTTTCTCAGTTCTTTATTTTACATCATTTGGTCTTCTATATCACTAATTCTCTCTTCTGCCTCATTTATCTTAGCAGTTAGAGCCTCCATTTTTTATTGCACCTCATTAATAGCCTTTTTGATTTCGACTTGGTTAGATTTTAGTTCTTTTATTTCTCCAGACAAAGTTTCTCTAATATATTCCATGCTTTTTTCAAGCCCAGCTAACATCTTTAAAATCGTCATTCTGAACTCTAGTTCTGACATCTTACTAATGTCCATATTGATTAGGTCCCTGGCAGTCAGTACTGCCTCTTGTTCTTTTTTTTTTTTCTGAGGTCATTTTTTTCCATCTTGTCATTTTGTCCAGAGGAGAGTAGTTGAATGAGAGAACAAAATACTAACAGGGTAACAACAAGCCCAGAAAAATATACACTAAACAAATCAGAAGATACCTTCCAGAAAGTGGTCGCTTTTCTGTTCAGAGAGTTGCTGCTATTCTTTTCTTTGATCTCCTGTTGAGTTCGTTGGTGTTCAGAATGGTTTGATCCCTATCTAGCTGAATTCCTGGGACCAAACGAAATTTAGATCTCCTACTCCTCCACCATCTTGCTCCTCTCCCTCCAGATGTTTCTATTTTTAACTGAGTTTCTTAATAAATAATTGAGAGGTTCTTTGAGGCAATCAAAATACCCTTATGAGTTGAAGTCATCTGATACCGCACTTCTTGCATGAATCTGTCATGTTCCACCTAAGTAGAGGCCATGATTGTCTGAGCAGCCATACTCAGGCTACTGTGGTTCCTGTTTTTCTTCTATTAGTTAGTGTTTGTAATTCTGAGCCTCAAGTAGGTATGGAACTGCTCCCTGTCAGATGGGAAATTCTCTGTAGCAAGGACCCATCTCCTATTTGTCTGAATATTCCACTGGGTATCCATATTAATTTTCTAAGACTTCCATAACAAAGTATCACAGAGCAAGTGGTTTAAACAGGACAGATTTATTTTCAGTTCTGGAGGCTATAAGTCCAAGATCAAGGCCCCAACAGTGTTGGTTTCTTCTAAGTCTTTTCTCCTTGTCTTGTAGATGGCTGTTTTTACCCTGTGTCTTCACACCATCTTTCTCTCTGTGTTTCTATGCCCTAATCTCCTCTTCTTATAAGGATACCAGTTATATTGGATTAAGGTCCACCCTAATGGCCTCATTTAACACTAATTGCCCCATTAAAGATTTTATCTCCACATACAGTCACATTCTGAGGCCCTGGGGATTAGGATTTCCACATATGAGTTTTGGGAGAACACAATTCAAACCATAACAATATTATAATACCAGGTCCATGGTACACTCTTAATAAATGGATATTGACTGCATTACAATCTTATACAAAATACCAAAGAATAGTACGGAAGCTACATAGATATATATATATATATTCAGTTTTCTATGATAAGCGTGATTTTTGAAACATACTATATATGCATAAAATGTACATTTTATAAATTTTCAGACTGATCCAGCTATTAAAACATAGGCACTACCACCACACATCAAAATATATATTACCAGTTCTTCTCTGACTGACTTCCAATGCTGTAAGTTAGTTGAGCCTGTGTTTGAGTTTCATGTAAATGAATTCATCCACTTCTTTCACCCATGTGAGATTTATCCATAATCACGCATGCAGTAATAATGTGTTCATTTATATAAATATATTCTAAACTGTGAATATACAATAACTGGTTTCTTCTATTTATTCATTATGAATATCAAGGTTGTTTCCAGTTTGAGGCTACCATTAATAATGCCTGCTCTGTATATGATCATAAATGACCTTATGTACATGATTACACATGACCTCATGTATAATATCATACATGACCTCACGTCATATATGACCTAGAGTGCATAATCACACATGACCTTGTGCGTAATCATACATGACTTCATGTATATTATCAGACATGGCCTATGTACATGATAATACATGACCTTATGTACATGATCATACATGACCCTTTTACATGTGTATACACATCTATGTTCATCATATACCAAAGAGAAAACACGCTGAATCATTATAGTTTTATTTTTGGTTTAGTATATAATTATAGTTTTTCATTTCTACCAGCAATGTTTGAGACTTCCAGGAGCGTCACACCCTTCATAGCACACGATATAGTCAGTTTTTAATAGTGGATGTGACAGTATCTCATTATAGCTTTTATTAGCATTTCAGATGATTTCTGAGGATGAGTGCCTTTTCGTATGTTCATTGAAATTTGAGTATCTTTTGTGAAGTATCTGTTCAAATCCTTTGCCTGTTTTTAATTTTTTTTCCTTTTTCTTATCAATTTGTAAGAGTTTTTGTATATTTAAGATGCTGGTCTTTGTTAATGGTATTGTAAATATTTTCCCTCACTCTGACTTTTGGTCTTGTTTTGTTTTAATAACTTTACTGAGGTATAACAGACATCCCATAAATGACACAACTTTATCATTTTTTATTTGTTTTTATTTTTTTTAATATTTTTTATTTATTTACTTGAGAGAGACAGGGAGAGAGTACAAGCAGGGAGAGCAGCAGATGGAGAAGCAGACTCCCCACTGAGCAGGGAACCCAATGTGGGGCTCAATCCCAGGACTCTGGGATCATGACCTGATCCAAGGTGGCCGGTTAACCATCTGAGCCACCCAAGCACAGCATGACACAACTTTAAAGTATAAAGTTTGAAATATGTATACAACAGTGCAAATATTACCTCAGTCAAGATTCCACATGATCTTTTGTAATCCTTTCCTCCAGCCACTCTATCCCCCTTTCAGTGTATTTTCCTTTGACCTGTCTTCCAGCTCACCAATTTTTGTTAAGTGGGTTTAATCTGCTGTTAAGGATTTTTGAAACCATGGCACTATTGACATTTTGGGCTGGCTAATTCTTTGTTTTGAGGGCTGCCCTGGGTATTGAAAGCTGTTTAATAGCATCTCTAGCCTCTACTCACAAGTTGCCAGTAGCACCTCCCTTCTGGTATGCCCATGAATGTCTCCAAACATTTGCGTGCCCATCCGTGAAGTATGTGTCTGGGGTCAAAATCCATCCGGGGCAAAAATCATCCCTGTTTAATAAACACAAAATTTGTCCACTAGGTTCATAATTTTACTTACATTGCAACTAAATGTTACATTGTAATGTTACATTGTTATATTCCAGAATTTCCATTCAATTCCCTTTCTTACAATTTCAAATTTTCTACTCCTTCTGTTTATTATTACACACTATTTCATTAATGTATAATGAGTTATTATAAAATACATCTGAGAACTCCAGTATCAAGATCTCCAGTGATTTCTCTTTTCTATTTTATCTTGGATTTTTAGTCAAATCTTAGTCTATCAAGCTATCTGTCTGCCTGTCATTTCTTATGGGAGGCAGATATTATTAATATAATCAAGTACCAAGACAGCTGAGTTTTAGCTGCACTCCTTGTAAGGGAAGGCTTATTTCATGTTGACCCTTCTTTTTAGGGTATAGACCTTGACAGTATTAATAAAAATCTTACAATAATATAAGGCCATATGTTAATTATACTTCAATAAAAAGAAAAAAATATATATATCATATTTGCTAGGAACTTTTTTCTTTGTTGGGTCTGGAACTTTGATCTTTGCCTGCCAGGTCATCTGTTCTTAGTTTCTCAGCCTGGTAGCCTCTGCTTTAAGAATGGACACTCATCTCATGGAGAAAATGCAAGTTCACCTCTCTCAGCTTGACTTCTCTTTCAGATTTTGGCCAATATTCCCCGCTGCCTTGCAAGCTCTGTGTGCCTTAAACAGATGTAATGTATTTTACGGCCTTCTAGTTGTTCTCAGAAGGTTGGTTGTTTCAGAACAATTCAGGTAGCCAGTGCCAGATTATTTTGTACCACTTGTTTATTTTTCCTTTGTTAAAAATCTATCTGCAGAATTCTGGACTGATTTAGGAATTGAATATTCACCTAGTTTTTTTTTTTTTTTTCCTTCTGTACAGTTCTCTCCTAGGTGATCAGTTCTAGTTCACAGACTTAGTTTTGGTTTTTGTTCATCCTTTTGTTTTCAAAAAGTATTACATGCTTGGAGCCTGGGTGGCTCAGTAGGTTAAGAGTCTGCCTTCAGCTCAAGTCATGAGCTCAGGGTCTTGGGTTAGAGTCTCACATTGGGCTCCTTGCTCAGCAGGGAGTCTGCTTCTCCCTCTGTCTGCTGCTCCCCCTGCTGTGCTCTCTCTCTGACAAATAAATAAATAAAATCTTTTAAAAAAAAGTATTGCATGCAACGAGAAGAGAATCTAAACACAAAATAAGGAATAGCTAATAATCTCCCCACAAATCTTTACCTCCCATCCCCCTAAAATAAATAATATTAATAGCTTGGTCTACAATGCTCTAACTTTTCCTCATATTCATACACACTTCTATTCACGTATGCATGTACCCCCACACACAGCATCCACAAACACAAAGAATTTCAAACTTGATCATGTCTACAAAAGTAAGCTTATGCAATATATTTGTGTATATTTAAGTTTTCTTTCCTTGATTAAAAACATCATGTATTTTGGACAACACTTCTGGCCTCTTGCATGAGGGTTTAGTGCATTGTTTTTAAGAACTGCATGGTGTTACAAAGTTTTATCACACTTTTTTTGATTGCTTTCCTATCAAAGGATAATGAGTTTATGTCATATGATGCTGTAATACCCATTTATATACACATATCTGTAGAAAAAAACTTGCCACAAGAGGATAACCAGGTTAAAGGATCTGTATAATTTCATTGTAATATATATTGCTCCATCACTTCCCTAATGAATCCATTAACATTACCATTAGCATTATTGGTGAATCCATACAAGTTCCCAAATTATCAGTTGTCCAGGACATTCTT
>NW_027397066.1:10676430-10713823 GCF_003265705.2 Callorhinus ursinus | reverse complement strand
GTGTGTGTGTGTGTGTGTGTGTGTGTGTGTGTGTGTATGTTTTAATTCAGGCAATCTGCAGATAAATATTTTGTTCTTTATCTTTTATTTTTAATTTTCTGACCAATGAAAGACCACTGGAAACTGATTATATATAATTGGCTATATACATACATATATAGCCAATTTTTTAAGTTAATACTAAAATCTCTAATAACAATACAAAGTCAAAAATATCTTCTCTGAGGTGACAAGAAAATGGCAAGATGATTTCAGTGTAAATCTATAGAGAGATCATTAGAATGTCAAAATGAAAATTTTAAAAGTCAATACATGCTGAATATACTGACATCTGAAACTGACTCACATTGTCAAGGTAAGGGAGGATGAGACTGTCAGGGGAGGTTTGGGAAGATCAAGCTGGGGAGTCAGGCTAAGTTGGAGGCACAAAGATCTCCCTGTATGAGCTACATTATAAAATTGTGAGATTAAGATGAAATCAAATGTACAAGATTTCTCTCCATTAGGGATTTATTCAGTGTAATATTCTAAATCTCAATTTTTCATCTGTCACTCATCTGAAATGAGCAACCTTCTCAAATGGAAATTTATTTTGTTATCACAGGAGCCTCAAAGGGAAATTTCCCTGGTCCTACTCATGCTGGACATCTGAACTTTTTTCTCTAATTGCCACATAACATCCACCCAAGTATCTACATATCTATAATAATTCCTTAAGGATTACTGAACTCAGGACATATTTGTAGAAGTAACCAAGTCCACACTTTATAAGGAGAACCCTTTATTCCTTACTATAAACACCATACTATAAACCAATACACAATCTTGTACTATAAATTCTGTAGGGAGTTCACCTTAGCCAATTAATTTTTTAACTTATTTGTTAAAGAGAGAGCACAAGCAGGGGGAGCAGCAGAGAGAGAGGGAGAAGCAGGCTCCCCACTGAACAGAAAGCCTGACATGGGGCTCGATCCCAGGACCCTTGGGTCATGACCTAAGTGGAAGGCTCAACCAACTGAGCCACCCAGGTACTCCACCAACTCATTTGCATTAAGTAATTCTTGATATAATTTACAGGTGTGGCTAAAGGAATGTCCTCTGGGCTGCACAAATATATATTTTCTTGTTATGGCTTGTAATATTCTCGTCTGACAAGTTGGTCTACTAGAATGACTGGACTTTGTTTAATGGCCTTTATTTTTATCTTCGTTTAAACATTTCCTTAAATTTTAAATTATTGATTATCACTTTATTTCTAAATCTTTTAACATTTTCCTCTCAGCTGGAACCTTGTTATCAGCATTTAAACACTCTTGAGTCTCTCTAATCATGAACAAAATAGAGAATCTCTAAACCAACACCTCCTTCTAATTCCTGCTCTCTCCCTGTGTCCCCCCAACAATGAGCCTCTCCTAGGGGGTCTCTCTTTTTCCCTTCTTCTTCCACTCTTCCCTCTGTTCACCCCAGCGTAGCCTCAACCCTTGAAACAATTCACACTAAGATCACGATTGACTTCCAGCAGTATCTGATCTCTTAGAGGGCACCATTCCTGACTCCTTTCATCTTTGTCTCTTAAAAATAAGCATTTCCTCCACTATCATGAGGTCACATTCTCATTTTTCCATTCTAATGCTCTAGCTTCTTCACTGTTCATTTACAAGGTCATTCTCCTCAAACAACCTTCATCTCTCAGCAGGTGCATGAAACAAACTCCTCCCTGAGCCTCTAATCTTCACTACACGTTACTTTCCTTCTACTCCACAAGGTGGCCAGAATGTGATTTCCAAAATGAACATCTGATATGTTATTTTCCTCTGAAAGCTTTTCAGTGGTGTCCTATGATTCTTAGGCCAAAGACCCAAGGCCTCCATCTGTTGCATGAATCCCAGCCCTGTCTGGCTCTGTCCCCTCTGAGCCTCGTGTGCTTCAAATTTCTCAGGATCCCTGTCTGATGCAGATCCTGTCACATCCTGTTTACCTACCTTTTTGTCAACACGCATCTTTCCTTCATGTTGCTCATCACAGCAACTAATTGTACATTTCTTGGTGTGATTTTTCTGATTACTGCGTATGTACTGGAAACATCCTGAGGACAGGATTTATTTATTTATTTATTTTTCACTTGTAAAATTGTCTGATCATAATGCTTTTCGGAAGTGGGAAAGAGCTCTTTAGAAATTTGCTTATTATTTTCACAGTAATTGATCAATCAAGCAATATTTCACAAATATTTTGAAAAAATGTGAAATTTTATTTTCCTTGGTATTATTTTATCCATATTTCAAATATATTGCCATATAATTGAGGAAAATGTTGTGATTTTAAAAAATCCTCAGTAACTTTGATTTTTCATATTTATAATTTATTTGTTTTATTTGTGTTTTCCTCCTTAATCATTGAAACACTCATAATTGCTGGTCATCTCTAATTCTTAGAGTACCGATTCTATTTGTGGTATCTGCTGACCCTCCTTATTCCATAGCTGCTCCTCGATTATGAGCTCATCTCTAATGAACTTATTTTATACTCTGTGAGAATCCCTTGAATGAATTTATAAAGCAGCTCTATGCTGGTTCTGGAGATCTCCCACAGATTTCAAAAATCTTTGCTATTTTCATTTTATTTTCTTAGTTTGAATTACCGGTACTGAATGTAGCCAAGAATTCAAATTCCATAATCTTAAATCACACAAGTCTGACATTCAGATTTCCCCAGGGTGACTGATTTTTCATTTTCATTTTTATTTTATTTTATCCATCCAAGCTCCAGATCATAGGCAACATTCTTTATTTCATCCATAATCTTGTAGAAGGATTTTTTCAATATCTATATTTAGGGAGGTGGAGATGCTTTAACACTTAGAATCTAGGTTCCAGTTTCCCATAATTCATAGGCTAGGGGCTTGTCCTTTATTCCTGTGAAGGCTTTAGAAATCCTGTCCCCTAGCCATTATGGATTTTAATTAGAACTGTCACCTCTATGGTTGCTCATAGTGTAAGATAGTTCCTAGAATTTCTCTCCACATTTCTTCCACATGCATATTGTGCTTTCTTTCCTTTGAAATTGGATATACACATCTGTTTATCTATAAAATATTTTATATTTAAAATTATTTTTTTCAAAAATCTGTTTTAATGTTTGTAAATATTCAAAATATTCCACCAGAATTTGTACAAATGTATTGCAGTATTGGGGAAAGGGAATCTGATTAAAATTTACTCTGCCATGTTGCCTGAAACGGCCTCTACTGCCTTTACAGGTAAGAAGGTTGAGATCAGCCTGAATTAAAACTTGAACCCTTTTACACTGTTGGTGGGAATGCAAGTTGGTGCAGCCACTTTGGAAAACAGTGTGGAGGTGCCTCAAAAAATTAAAAATAGAGCTACCCTATGACCCAGCAATTGCACTCCTGGGTATTTACCCCAAAGACACAGATGTAGTGAAAAGAAGGGCCATATGCACCCTAATGTTCATAGCAGCAATGTCCACAATAGCCAAACTGTGGAAAGAGCCGAGATGCCCTTCAACAGATGAATGGATAAAGAAGATGTGGTCCATATATACAATGGAATATTACTCAGCCGTCAGAAAGGATGAATACCCAACTTTTACAACAACATGGATGGGACTGGAGGAGACTATGCTAAGTGAAATAAGTCAAGCAGAGAAAGTCAATTATCATGTGGTTTCACTTATTTGTAGAATATAAGGAACAGCATGGAGGACATTAGAAGAAGGAAGGGAAAAATGAAGGGGGGGAATTGGAGCGAGAGATGAGCCATGAGAGACTATGGACTCTGAGAAACAAACTGAGGGTTTTAGAGGGGAGGGGGTGGGGGGATGGGTTAGCCTGGTGATGGGTATTAAGGAGGGCACGTACTGCATGGAGCACCGGGCGTTATAAAAAACAATGAATCATGGATCACTACATCAAAAACTAATGTTGTACTGTATGGTGACTAACATAACATAATAAAATTAAATTAAAAAAATAAAGGTAATAATGTTTTTTGAGATTTTGTTTACTTCTTTATTATGTATGTATGTATTTGAGAGAGAGAGAGAGTGAGCATGAACAGGGTGAGAGGCAGAGGGAGAAGGAGAGAGAGAGAGAATTTCAAGCAGACTCGCACTGAGCAAGGAGCCCCACATGGGGCTCAATCTCACGATCCGGAGATTACGCCCTGAGCCGAAACCATGAGTCAGACGCTTAAATGACTGAGCCCCCCCAGGGACCCCTGGTAATAATATATTTTATTTACCTCCATATATCCAAAATATTGGCAGTCCAGCATGTAACCAATATATAAATGTTAATATTGAAATAATTTGTAATTTCTTCCACCCGCACTGTCTTTGAAATCTAATGTGGATTTTATAATTAAAGTAAATCTCAATTTGAATTAGTTACTTATGTCAATGACTATCATATTGGACAGTGAAGAGCAATTGAAAATCTCTTCTATTTTAGCCTTTTATTTTTAATGAGGTATACTTGATGCATATTGTTAGTTTTAGTTTTAGATGTACACAGATGGGTCTGTACATTATATTTTCCTCCCCACAAATGTACTTACTATTACCATACAATGCTATTACAATAGCATTGAATATGTTCCCTATGCTGTACCTTTATCCCCAATCCATAACCAGAAGCCTGTACCTCCTACTCCCCTTCACCCATTTTGCCCATCCCCTCTACCCACCTCCCTTATGGCAACCGTCAGTTTGTTCCCTGTATTTATAGGTCTGATTCTGCTTTTTGTTTGTTTAGATTCCACATATCACTGAACTTATTTGTCTTTCTCTGTCTGTCTTATTTCACTTAGCATAATAACCTCTAGGTCCATCCATGTTGTCACAAATGACAAGATCTCTTTCCTTTTTGTGACTGAATAATACAACATCGTGCATATATATACACCACATCTTTATCCACTCACCTATGGATGGACATTTGGGTTGCTTCCATATATTGACTATTGTACATAATGCTGTTATAAACATCAGGGTGCATATATCCCTTTGCGTTATTATTTTATTTTATGTTTATTACAGAGTTACAAATATCTTTTCAAATTTATGTTTTTGTTTTCTTTGGGTAAATAACCAATAGTGGAATTACTGTATCATATGGTATTTCTATTTCTAATTCTTTGAGAAAACTCCATATTGTTTTTCACATTTACATTCCATGATTTACCAAGAGTGCACAAGGGCTCCTTTTTCTCCACATCCTCCCCAACACTCGCTATTTCTTCTCTTTTTAATTATAAACATTCTGACAGGTGTAAGGTGATATTTCATTGTGGTTTTGATTTGCATTTCCCTGATGATTAGTGATGTTGAGCATCTTTTTAGTTTTTTAACTTTTTATTTTTTTTGAGATTTTATTTATTTGTCAGAGAGAGAGAGCACACAAGCAGTGTGAGTGGTGGCAGAGCAGGCAGAGGGAGAAGCAGGCTCCCCGCTGAGCAAGGAACCTGATGCAGGGCTTGATCCCAGGACCCTGGGATCGTGACCTGAGCGGAAGGCAGACGCTTAATCACATAAGCCCACTCAGGCAACCCGAGCATCTTTTTATATGTCTGTTGGCCATCTGTATGTCTTCTTTGGAAAAATGTTTATCTGGGTCTACTGACCATTTTTTAATTGCATTATTTGTGTGTAGGGTTTGGTGCTGAGTTGTATAAATTGTTTATATATTTTGGATATTAACCTTTTATCAGATATGTCATTTGCAAATATCTTCTCCCATTCAGTACGTTGCCTTTTTACTTTGTTGATGGTTTCCTTCTCTGTGCAAAAGCTTTTTATTTTGATGTAGTCCTAGTGGTTTAGTCTTGCTTTTGTTTGCCTTGCCTGAGGAGATACATCTAGAAAAAATGTTACTAAGGTCAGTGTCAAAAGAATTACTACCCATATTTTTCTTTTGGGAGTTTTATGGTTTCATGTCTCACATAGGTCTTTATGGATTAAAACTTTTTTTTTTTTTTAGAGGGGGAGGAGGGGCAAAAGGACAGGAAGAGAGAGTATCTTAAGCAGGCTCCACGCCCAGTACGGAGCCCAACACAGGGCTTGATCTCACAACCCTGAGATCATGACCTGAGCTAAAATCCAGAGTTGGATGCATAACTGACTGAGCCACCTAGATGTCCCTGGATTAAAAAAAAAATAAAGAATACACAATTATTAAGCAGCAGCATCAGGACTCAACATCACATTAAGACAGTGTCTAGAATTGTGTCTGACAAATAACAGATAATAAATGGTTAATGATTAAATGCCTAAATAAAACCAAGGAAATAAAAAGCATTTTCTTCTGTTGGCATTGCCATCAATGATGGAGAGGGTAGAAGCAGCAAGACTTTTGCTTTCTGCATTTCACAGTGGAAGGATACTCAAGAGGGAGGGATATCTTGGACCTTTCTGAATTTGAGACTTTGCTGCCAAGACACCCAAAAGAGAAATGATTAACCCCAGATGCTGCTTCAGTCAAGACAAGGAGAGTTGAGAAGTGATACTGGTATTTCAGGATTGCTCAGTAATTTTTCATTCAAGTCCCTTGTAAATGCTATACATTCTTTCCCAAATCATCCCAATTCTTCATTTATCCAGTGTTTTTCTTTTCTCATCTCATATAATAGAGGTACAAGATTCCCCACTATCAGAAAATAGGGCCTATGAAACTTTCCATAGGCTGAAGTGGTGTTAAGCAAAGAAGTGATTACCATTAATTTATAAGGCAATTTTTTTTTAGTGCTCCCAGATTCAAAAAATTACCTCTCTCTTTTCTGATACCTTAGGACACATCTTGCTAATCGATACACACAACAAAATGGAGATAAAGCCCAGATGCTCACAGACACAGTGCAGAGCTTTGGCACTTGGTACTGAGATGCTGAGTGTGGCTCCCAGGGAAGGCACTGGGGTGCCACTTTCATTGCCCTGGGGTGCTTGCTGCTTCTCTGCCCATTTATCTCACTGTAAAACCAACGTTGAATGTTACTTTTGCCTTTTGCCTTTTTAAAATAAAAGTGAAAATCCTCTTGGGAGTTCTTTTGGTTAACAAAACAGTGCTAATGTAGGTATTTTATAAAAGTGAAGTAACATAATGCAAACTTTTGAAAAGCAGGGGATGCCTTATAATAGATCTTTTTCTTTAAAGATCTTTGTAAACCAGTTGAAATGCAGTCAACATTTAAAGCTCAATTAAAATTGTGGCTGCCTTGTCCTCTGTTAACATTTGCTGTGTTTTATCTTTTTGAGGAACCTTCACAGTGTTTTCTAAAATATATTTATTTTATTTATTATCTGCATGCCCCTGCTACCATGTCAGCTTCATGGATTTTGTTTTATTTTATTCCTAATGTATCCTCAATTCCTAGAACATTGTCTGGTGCCAGTAGGCACTTTATAAACATTGGACAATGAGTAAGTGAATGAAAAATTAGTGAAAAATAGCACTTACTGAATCTTTAGCATGTAGGGCACTTTTCTATTCATGTTACATGTATTAATTCATTTAATCTTGTGAGTTAGGTCCTCATATATTCTTCATGTTACACTTGAAGAAATGAAAGTACACAGATTATAATAACTGTTGTAGGACATCAAATGGAATTTTAAAGTAATTTCTCTGTTCTGTATCATTGACAAATTTTCCCATTGCCTCTTGGACAAAATACCACTATTTTAGCTTTGCATTCAAGCCTCTCTGCAATCAGATCCCCAGTTCATCTTCCTAGATAGTTGGCTTAGTCTCCTCTTTCCAATTATATTTGAAGTTCCTACAGGGGGCTGGGGAGATGAAAATAATAAGAGGAAAAAGACCTAGTGTAATGACCTTTGACTGAGCTCTTGATGTGGGCCAGACACCATGCCATTGTGTTATATGTGCATCTCATTTAATCCTCACCAAAACCATGAGAAGGCTGAGGCTTAGAGAAGCTAAATTGTTTATCCAGGATCACAAGGGTAGTCAAGAACTAAGCCTGTAACTTGACCTGGATGTTCCCAGTTCTACAGTTGCAAGTTCCAACACAGCTGGGGGTCTGCTCAGTGCATCACCGGGCTGATTTCAAGGCATTGACTAGACTGTTTTCCTTCCTGGAGGTTCTGGGGAAGAAGTGTTTCTGAACTCAATTCAGGTGGTTGAAAGGATTATTGTGGTTCCAGGACTGGGGCCTTCATTTCCTAGCTGGTTGTCAGCCAGGAGGGATGCTTTCAGAGCCTAGAGGCTGCCCCCAGTCCTTCCATGTGACCCCCTCCATCTTCAAAGCCAGCAATCACACTTCAAATTCTTCTCATGGTTTGAATCTCTGACCTTCTCCTTTTTTTTTTTGACCTCTGATCCATATTCAGAAGCTTCATGTGATAAAGTCAGGTCCACTCTTACAATCTCCCTATATTAAGGTCAGCTGGTTTTAAAGCTTAATTACATCTGTAAGATTCCTTTTGCCATATACTGAGCCATAACCATGGAAGTCACAGCCCTGGGGGTTGTACAGGGCATGCATACCACAGGGGTGGGGATATTGACAGAGTTCTTAAAATTCTGTCTATCATACCTTCCTCCTGCCTTTACATTCCCTTCACTGTGCATCAAACATCTACCCATTCTCCTGATAATTACTTTGTCTCTTTCTTGGAAAAATGCTAGTATATACACATGAATCTTGCCCATACCCATAGAAGGATGGCCACTGGCCTTGGACCCTTTCTCCTACATTATTCTTCAGGGCCTGAAGGTAGGCATAGAGGAAGGCAAAAGCCAAGCCAGAAGTTTTTCATGTCACGTGTACTGGTTTCCTATGTCTGCCATAACAAATTATTACAAATGTAGTGGCTTAAAACAACACAAAATATTTATCTTACAATTCTCTAGACCAGAAGGTTGACGGGAGGTTCACTGGGTTAAATGCAAGGTGTCTGCAGGGCAGCATGCCTTTCTGGAAAATGTATAGGAGAATCTGTTTCTTATCTTCTCCACCTTCCAGATGCAGCCTGTGCTTGTGGGTTCACAGCCCCATTTCCTTCACCCTTGCAGCCCTCAGTGTTGCTCCTCTCTGACCCCACTTCCGCTGTCAGTCAGAGTCACTCTCTCTCTCTCTCTAACTTTAGCTTGGAAATGTCCACTTTCAGGGACACACTTGCTCAGATTGGCTAATTCAAAATAATCTTAGGATCTGCCCCTGTAATCACATCTGCAGACCTCCTTTTGTCTTGTGAGGTAACTTACTTACAGCCTCCGGTGTGATGGCGTAGATATCTTTGCAGCAAAGTGTGCATTATTCTTTGCAACACATCATGCTAAGAAATCTGGGCTTTCTTCTGAAGGTGAGTAGATTCACTGAAGGAATTATAGACAAGGTGGCTAAGACAGATTTGCATTTTTGAAAGCTCCCTTGGCTCCCAGTTTCAAATTAATGGTGGGAAATGGTCATGTTAATGACCAATAAGTAACTTGCTACAGAGTACTAACCACATTTCTGGCACTCTTTGAAGTGTGTTGCAGTCCTTAACTCATTTAACCCTTATAAATTAGATAATATTATACTAACAATAACCCCATTCTATAGATGATAAAATAGACACAAAGAATTTAAATAACCTTGTGCAAGAATATATAACTAGTGAGTGCCAGAGCTAAGATTCAGTCCAGGCAGTGTGGCTTCCAGAGCCAATATTCTAACATTGACAGGGCAGAGCATCTCTTCCCAGACTTTGGAAGAGGGAGGAAACATGGTCAGGCATAGTGGTCAGGGAATGCTTTATAGATGCAGCAAGGCATGCAAAGAGACCACAAAGAAGGGGGAGGACTTAAGTCCAGAGGAATGAAGAAGGACTTCCACAAATACCTTAATGATAGTCAAATCCATATCCTCCCTTGTCTATAAAATAGAATCCTTGGCCCCTATAATTGCTTGACTCTTTAAATGTTTGAAAGAGTGAATCGGGGCCACTCCAGAACAGTATGTGCTGATGGGTGTAGTCTTCCCCCTTTGGTTGCTGCTTTGCAAGTTTCACAAATAACTAACCACCTGAGAGCTTGCCTCTCTCATACTGAATTCCATTTTGATTTTTTCATCCCTCTTGATTCTCATCTCTTTGTGCCAAAATTGTATTTTTCCAAAGATGTTTTCAAAAGTGTTTTTGTTCTGATTTAATAGGCTCAGTTTTCAGTGTTTGGGCTGAAACTGAGGAGGTGCTTTATGAAAAGTGAATGCATTTGAATGGTGAAGTTTCCTGTGAACAAAAATACAGTATTGTTCTATTCTGAAGTTCCTAAGAGCCAGCTTCTGTTATTTTATTTCTAGATTTCCTTCCATCTTCTTCTTTAAAACTTTTCAAAATGACATCAAACAGTCTTCTTCTTGCTATGAAATAGAGAAAGCCCTTTCATCTGTAGGTAGGCTGATGGTGAGAGAATTATCAAGCAGGAAAAACCAGGGCTATTGTTCTTATAAAATATATTAACTTAAAAAAAACCTTCCTTTCCAGCTCTGCACTGTGAAATACCCCCTCTATATCTATAATCCTTAAAATCCAAGATGGTCACAGAAAGAGATGGCCCATCAAAAACGGGATAGCGAGGGCATCCATGTGCACATCCTTCCAGGAAGGAACGACCCTGCAAAAGACAGAAGGAAGCAGCATGTACTCATCACATATTTTGTGCTAAGAAAAGCATTGTGTTACTTCTTTATGTATTTTAAGTCATTTGATCTTGTGAACACCCTCTGAGCAACTTAACCTGATCCCCATTCTACAGGTAAAGAAACTGAGCCATAGAGGAGGTAGGCAACTTATTCAAAATTTTTGCAAGTGACAAGGCCAGGGTTTCAATTCCGGTATTTCTTACATTAATAAATCACATTATTTACCTTGTTAACTTAGCATTGTTCTGAGAAATGACTATTGGTGAAGATTTCTGCTTCCAATAAGAGACATAAGAGCACCAAGAGTTTAGTAAATTTGTTCAGAGAGAAAATTAATCATTTATTGAACATCAAGCATGTTGAATATCTAATGTACCCTTGGACCTATATTTTAAAACATGACTTAGAACATGCTATATGAATTCTTCCCATCAAAAAGCTATATTTATTATAGGTTGAAAAACTAGCATTTCATGTCTATAGTAGAGCTAATAAATAACATTCTATTGGTGCTAAATTTTATGGCACAGATAGTATTCTCTGGTACTTTTTTTTACACTTTTGAGTTTGCAAACACATTCTAATGCATTATCTCACTGAATTTCCTGCCCTTCCAAGAGATGAGCATTACTTGACCTCCTGCACTCTTATTAAGCTGAGGCTTAGAAACAGTTCAGCAGCATGAGTAAGATAACACAGCTAATAAATTGTGAAGCAAGACCTAGAACATTGTTCTTCAGCCACCAACACATAATTCTTCAGGCCATGTAGGCTGACATCCTAATTAATCTATGAATAGACACAGTGAAGTCTTACAAATACAAAGAGAAAAGAGTCTCTGTAGGGCAGTCTAAGGCAGTTTGCCCAATCAGGAATTTCTCATCCTCCAGTTTTACAAAAAAAAAAAAAAAAAAAAAAAAATTTCCTGTATCTTTCTACAGTTATTTGTCTGATCACTTTTGACTCCAACTTCAAACTTGCACCTTAAACCTTCAGAATCAGTCTGTGTAGCCCCTTTCCATGGTATTGGAGTTCACCTTTCTCTCATAGTTTTCAGTTTGGTTTGTCCCTCTCCATACCAACATCCCCTACAGGGTTAGGATTTCCTGCTATGGACATGGACCCTCAGGATCTGAACTACACATATAGAGGCCAATTGTGTGTCGTGCTGCAGCAACAGGTAGGACCAAATGCAGTTAATAAAGGTAGAAATCATAAGAGGAGGCTTGTAGAAGGAGAAAAACAAACCTAGTCTGAAAAATAGGTAGGATGCTGTGAGAAAAGAGGGGGACAAGGGGAAGGAAAGAAGAGTCTTCAGTACAAGAATAAAGGTTGAGTGAGCACAGTATGTATGGGGAGAACGAGAGGCAAAACATTGTTCATTAAATTCAAAAGTTGCTGTGCTGCAAACTTATTTTCTGCTTTTGTTCAGGTCTTGAATAATTTGCAAGCAGATACACACACACACACACACACACAAACATGTTACTAAAGGTTCACAGAATTTTTACTTTCTAGTTAGAAACACATGGACACAAAGGACTTCGGAGGATTTTGTAAAGATGTAATTATTCCAAACGCACAATTTTGTCAGCTTGCTTTTATAATCAAAGAGCTGCATGAATTTCAAAGTAAATACAATCTTTGTTATGTTAGAAAACTCTGAAGTCACTGTCTTAAAAAATAAAGTAGGGGCAGCTTCAGCAAATAGTTGCAAACCTCAAAGGTCTACTGTTTTGATGTATGACTCCTATTAGTAATGTCCTGAAGAAGTCCTACCTAATTGATGCCATCCATTATCTGTTTCACGCTTTATGATACATAAAGGAGGGAAAGGAAGAGATCTAGCAGGTATTGACCAGCTACTAAGTGACAAGAATGAAGTATGCTTTTCTATATTTCCCATGGCATTATGTTCTCACAACTGTTCTGCATTCTAAATATTATGCACATTTACAAGATGACAAAAAGGAAAAACAGGTTAACTAAATTTGCCAAGGTCAGACATCTAGTATATTTTGGAACCGGGCTTTAAATTTGAGTCTGTTTGCTGCCAAAGGTCAATGGTCTTCACACATTTTCAACTGCATGATATGATCAGCCAACATATATATATTACTTTCCCCTTGGAAGATGTATATATAGGTCCAGAAAATGAGTATATCAAGACCTTGCTTGATTTATTCATTTGTTCCATTGATGTTTTCATGAACTTCGAAGTAAGTGTTAGTTTTCTTTTCATTTTTGCTTAAATTTGAGGATGAAATGGACTCGTGTGTATGCATAATATTTGTCATTTAAATATCAAAAAACTAACTCCAGAAATTATCTTTACAGAAAACAACAATAAAAATATTTTGCTCCTACTGTTTAGTTGTGATAGTCTAACTTATTTAATGAAAAAAGCAAATGTCAGCGGGTTAACATCATACAAGTTTATTGTTCTCTTACTTTATAGTCCAGATGGATCGGTCAATAAACAAGTGTGTGGGGGAAGGCCTCTAGTTGGTTCCATGTACTGGGAAGCACATATAAATTCTTCTCCTAAGCATAGTTTTTAAATTTACTTTGACTCTTCCTCTTCTTCATCCACAGGATCCTGCCCCTCCACCTCTCTCCCTCTAAACTAAATGGTAACATAAATCTTCACCATCTAGTGAGAAGACTACACCCTTCATCTGAGCTTTTCACAACACTGGATTCTAGTTGGTCTTTGTTGCTCAAAGCCTTTCTCATCTTTGTTCTTGCTGTTTTAAGTCTAGAAGTTGGCTTTTATTTCCAACTCAAGGTCTTAAATTTCTGAACTGTTCTTTTTTATTTATATTTGCAAATAAGCTGATCCTTTCCCAAATTAATTTCACTTTTACATACTTTACAGAGTCAGTAACTACAAACACATATTACTAATATTCTGTGTTACCAGTTCATCCCTTAGAACAAGTTGGTTTGTCACAATGAAATATGTTCACCATCTTTCCAGCCCTAAAACATCCATATTCTTTCCACCCACCAAGCCGTAGCCTCAAAGAGCTATATTTTCTTAGGCAATCCCTTATGTCTGGCACCATATATTCAATCAGTCAGAGTTTGGTCAGGAAAATACAAATCGCTCTAGGAATTTTGAACAAAACATTATTTAATACAAATATTTAGAAGCTTATAAAACTATTGAAGTACTTGAAGTTTCGGGGGATCACCACTTTTTATATATGCATTTACATATTATTTGTCAAGACTTAATCTTCCAAACAATGTTAGTGGAAGTGAATAGAAAAGAGAGAATCATATGGCACATAATAACTATTTATTGAGTTAATTAGTCATAGAGCTGTAGTTCCATTTCAGAGTCTTGGGGATGAATTTAAAAGTCAGGATATCTGTCAACTGGATGCAGAATTCCATCCACAGACCATGTGATACAGAAGGAATAATGAAGTAAAGACAAAATGATATTCTTTATGATTATTTTCCTGCAGGTCCTTGGTATTTCTATGGGAACATGTTTGTGTTGATGTATTTGTGCCAAGGGGGCAGGGAATCCATGATCTGTTTTTATTCTTCATACCTAATTAGCCAGAGGGAAATTTTCAGTCTTTGTGTCCTAGCAGTGTTACTAACTAAATAGGAAAATAGAGAAAGAATAGCCTGAAGCCATTAAAGAAACTCTGAGAGTCCACACTGGCAGAGATCACCATTCAGCCAATTTTATGGGGGAAAGAAACCACTTTCATGTTCTTTCATATCTGTGGAAAACATGATTTTGATTCAGGGTTTAAATGACTCTGTCATTTATGAGCTATGTCAACTTCAGTAAGCTACTTAAATGTTGGAGCAAGGTATCCTCATCATCAAAGCTGGGAAATTCTCATATTTCAGAGTTGTAATGGGAATGACATAAAATTAATAAAATGAGTGTTCAGTACAAGTGGGAGATTTTAGATTATCAAAGGATGAAATTAAGGAGAAGGAAAGAAGGAAAGAAAAGAAAAATGAAAAGAAGGGAAAATTGGGGAAAGGAATAAATAAAAGGAAACAGACAACATGAAATCAGGAAATCATAAGCCTAAATGTAAAATGAATAGTGTTCTTACTAAGTGGGTCAGAGGTTAAGTTCAGTGTGACTTACTTGCTGATGAATTCTTGTATTGCTAGTGTACGTAGTTGTCTTCTTTAACATTACATTGCTTCAGTTCACTTCAATATCAAGTGTGTGCAGTCCATGCATCATGCACTCTCTTAGGTATTATGAAGTAGGTGGGGCTGAGGGGCTGGAGTTGGGACCCAATGCAGGTGGTGTTATGGCTAACTCCAGGAATCTCTACTAGGGTAATCAGAGAAAGACACCTGCTTGAACATTGTGAGCAGACTACAGACTCAGAACAAAACCTATAATAGGAATGGACTGTGGAGGTATTATTTTTTCTTCATCAATCAAGTACACAGTCTCAACAAGATTGCCAACATATGGAAGCCCCCATGAAAAGGCCCACTCTTCAGTATAGTGGTAAGAACATATTGTCATAGGTATAAGCTGCTGAGAATTTTCAATTTCCTAATATAAGGTATTATAGACACTGGCAATCACAAAATTAAACAAATAAAGAAAAATAGAATGGTATTATACTTACTTCAAAATAGAACCTCAGCAGTTCCTGGAGAACTGACAAAGTATTTCCCAGTAGCTTCAAGGCATGTGTTCAATTATAATGAAAGCTCCTTTTTTAATAAAACTCTTCATAGTTCCTCATAAAAATGAAAGTTTATTAACACAGCAAAAATTGTTTTGTTTCCAAAACAATTGTTTTTAGAAAATGCTTAAATGATCCATGAACGCTTTAAAAGGCATTTTTTCTTTGGAGAAAAAAAATAATAACAAGATGTAATGAGAAGGCTTTCATTTTGAATAGATCCAGCTTCAATCTTAATTTTTCTATTCACTACCTTTGAATGCTTGGATATTTTGCTTAAACTTCACCTGTAAAATGGGAGAAAATGTGGTATTGGAAGTATTGAATTCAACAATAAATGCATGGAAATCATCTGTTACAGTGTATATACTTACACCAAACAATAGCTCAAGTTCAAATACACACTACAATTCTATCACTCTGCTACATCCACCACAACTCATTAAAAAAAAAAGAGAGAGATCAATAAAATGGCTAATATCCCTCTTCAGTGTGGTTCTGTTTGTGTCTTATATTCTTACTCTCTGTCAAATGAAACTCATTTTCTTTGCTCATCCTAAATGGACAATGGAGATAAAACAATCTCCGTCCCCATGGCTCAGAATAATTTGGTTCAAAGAGAGATCAAGAAAAGTCATGGTGCATCATACATGAGACCAAATTTCCTTGTTTCTATGACAGAAAACATTGGGAGTAAAATTGAAAATGAATGATAAAAAATAGGAAAGGGCTCATCTCTGTAAGAAATAAGTCTTTCATGGATTTGTCAGATTCCTGGCATTGAATTCTGTTGATGAGCACCATATCTATTGAATCATAGAGTCTACAAATAAAGCATCAATTTTTCATTATCTTGACTGGGTACATGTCTTGCTCTTCATTACTCTCAAGAAAATTCTCTCAAATAAGATACCAACAAATTTTATCCAAAAATATACAAATGCAGAAAATACTATTCGATGAGAGATCTAAGCTTCAACATATTCAGGAGGGCTGCTTTTTGTCAGTTTACAGATAGGCTTCTTCCTTCTTTCCTTCATTAACAGACTTCTTACAAAGGCAATTTAAATTTATGACCTCAGCTGTCTCGTGCATTTCTTTCTTAACTTTTAGATGAGGCTTCATTTCCATCCACTATAGAAACTCTTTCTTACAAGGATTTTTGTGCTTTGCCAGTTGTCTAAGCCAGTGATTTCCCAGTTTGACAAGCTCCTTCTGACACTTTCTTTTTCTGGCACTCATGATGTTGTTCTTTTTTGTTCCCTTCATACACTTTAAATTATTCCATCTCAATCTCTGCCAAACTTGCTTCTTTATTTCCTTGCCCTTTCTCATGGCGTGCTCTCATATTCATTCACTATACCTTTGTCCCTAAATTTCAACATATCTGAATCCCTCTCTCTCTCTCTCTCTCTCTCTCTCTCTGAATCTTTTCTCTTTAAGAAATGCTCAGTAGTTCTGTTAAGTTGGAAAAAGAGACTTTTCCTTCCCTGTTTCTATCTATCTTGTCCAAAGGATTGCAGGGGCCCCCTTTATTAAAAGACATGGGGTTCATAGCTATTAAACTAGAGACCATACCCATAAAAATCACATTCTACTGTTTTGAACCATCTACTTCCTTATTCCTTGTTTGTTCAGTCTTCAAATATTGAATGCCTATTCTTTGCAAGACATTGTATTAGATGTTCAATAAATTGCAATCTCTTAGATTCCAAAAGTCTTAAGGTACTCCCTTATTGTTGTACATATAATAATAATTGTATTGTGTTAAAATTATTTACATAAATGTGTAATTTCTTCTCGATATTCTGCCTTTAGGGTAAGAGTATGCCTTATCTATCTTTATATTCCCTATAACAACTTGTTGCCCATAGTTAATAAAAAATACTTGATGAATAAATTACAAAAATATAATATATATAATATATATAACATAATATATATTATATACATATCCATATATAATAGAATATTGTACTCAGCTGTAAAAAAAGAAGGAAATATTGTCTTTTGGAATAACATGAATGGACTTGGAGGGCAATATGCTAAGTGAAATAAGTCAGACAGAGAAAGACAAATACCATATGATTTTGCTTATATGTGGAATCTAAAACAAACAAACAAGTTCATAGATACAAAGAACAGATTGGTGGTTGCTGGAGGTGGGGGGCAGGGGTGGAATGTATGAAGCTCGTCAAAAGGTACAGATTTCAGTTACAAAATAAGTCCTGGGGTTGTAATGTACAACATGGTGAGTATAGTTAATTATAATGTTTGTATATTCAGAAATTGATAATAGATCTTAAAAGTTCTTATTACAAGAAAAATAAGTTGTAACTATGTGTGGTAATGGATGTTAATTTAGACATGTTGTAGTGATCATTTTGCAATATATACAAATATGGAATCATTAAGTTGTACATCTGAAACTAATATAATGTTATATATCAATTATATTTCAATTAAAATTATCATTTTAGATGAACTCAAATGGCTACATTCAAATGTTTATATGAAGGCTAAACAGGTACCCAAGTAACCCATCTTTGACTTGACCTACATAGACCCCAGGTTTAAAAAGGAGAGAGTGTCTTGGTCCTCTAATTAACAACAGAGCCCAATTGCTAAAGTCAGGGGAGCGGAAAATTCACAGGAGATAAAATTCCCCAGTTCAAATCTTGGATCTGAGTCACACTGATTTTTATGGATTGCACTTTTTATTTAACATCCTTGTTCTTCAATGTCATCATTTATAGTATGAGAAAAAAAAAAGCCTGTTTCCTACTTGTTGCTGTTACATGATGTTTACATAGGACAACCTAGATAAAATATCTTTTTAAACTGTAAAACATCAAAAATGTATAATGCCTAAATATAACAGGTTCTAAATATATGTTTAATTAATTAATTAATAATGGAATCAAGAATTGATCTTCTCTGCCTCAAATTCCCCCAACCCCCACCTAGTGAAGCAGCTTTTATGGAACTGCTAACTAGATACAGAGCATGTTGAGAGGTCCTTTATAGTTTTGAGTTTTTTTTAAATAACTAAAATTTTAAAATGTTTGTTGATTAGAATGTTATTCAATATATTTAGCTATACATTCACGGTGGGAAGTGATGTCATACTGAAGAAAAGATGATTTAGAGCTGTGGTAGATGTTGTAAGTCGCCTACCCAATACCTATTTTCATGTCTTATCAAACAACTTCTGGACAGGGTTGATGAGGCCAGCTGCATGATGACACCCAAGCCCCCTTGCAGACAGAGGTCAGTGATGCAGAAGCAGAAAGTTCTTCAAAGTTATTTACTCAACTGGCAAACACTCTGTTCTTCCCAATTCTTCTTTCTTCCTTCTTGAAACATGAATATAAGTCTAGACCTCCAGTGAATATAAAAGTCTGGAGCTCATAAAGAGACCTTAAATATGAAAACCTAGGTGTTAAGGAAAGCAAAGTAGGAAGACAGAGAAATCCGGGTATCTGATACTACCATGTTGGCCATGAACTGACACATCTGACTTTGATATTTTGTGACAGAAAAATAAGGCCTCATTTGGCTTAAGCCACTGTTATTTCAGATCTCTGTTACTAACACCAGAACACACACCCTAACTCCTATAAGAGCCTCTCTTTTTTCAAAGTTTTGTTTGTTAACATTTACAGAAAGAAGAAAGAAATGTCAAATTAATTATTTTGATAATATAATTCATATATTTTAATGAAACATACATCTAGAACACATCGGCAAGTAAAAAGTAAAGAAACAGCAATACAAACTATCGCCATCACAATATTAAGTATAACACTTCCCAAGCTAGAATTTAAATTTTGCTTAAAATATCACAACACTTTTCAAGTTCTATATTTTGTTCATGGCTTCTATAGTTTTAAATACTTAATTTTATAATCATTTACCCCCTCTAACTAGTCAAGATTATCTCTGCATTAATAGCATTGGCTTTCACTAAAGTGTTAGTGAATCTTATATCTAGAAATCTTTAGAAAAAAAACTTGTCAAAATTCATTGACAGTTATTAAAATATTTAATAATGATGGTCATTAATAATTTGTGGGATAAAGCACCTGACTACCACTACTTTTACTCTAAAGAGGGAAGCTGGCAAAGGACACAGGACTTCTTCTATGATGTATTTGACACTTTTTTTTTAAAGATTTATTTATTTCTTAGAGAGAGAGGGAGAGAGAGCAAGAAGGGACAGGGCAAAGGGAAAGGGAGAGAGAGAGATTCTTAAGAAGACTCCAAACTGACCATGGAGACTGACGTGGGACTTGATCTCAGGACCCTGAGATCACAATCTGAGCCAAAACCAAGAGTCTGACGCTCAACCAACTGACACTTGTATCTGACACTTTTAAGAATTTGTTCTTTGGTCACAGAATGTGTGAACTTAAGAAAAACACTAATTTGGATTATGTTTAGGGAAATTTGTGTTTATTTACACAAGACTGGGGAGAATGCTTACTTGATAAAGCTTTTTCTTCATAGTTATCTCAAAGTAAATCAGTATTGCAATGTTATGGACTTTATTGCTTTCCCCCAAAATTCAATATGTTGATTGAACTTCAATATGTTGAAGCCTTAATCCACAGTATGACTGTATTTGAAAGTAGGGCCTTTGGGAAGGTAATTAAGGTTAAATGAGATCATAAAGGTGGGGCCCTAGTCAACCTAAGGACTGGTGTTCTTCTAAGAAAAAGGGTAGATGCTAGAGCTCTCTCTGCCGCTACATGAGCACAGAGGAGAGGCCAGGAGAGAACACAGCAAGAAGGTGGCTATTTACAGTCAAGGAAAATAGCCCTCACCAGAAATCAAATTCACTAGCACCTGGATGTGGATTTCTACCCTCCTGAAATGTGAGAAAATAAATGTCTATTGTTTAAGCCACCCAGGATATAGTATTCTGTTATGACAACCTGAGTAGAAAGATACATATAAAAATAGCATACAGTATACAGGGGAACTTATTGAACTTAGGAGTAAATGCTATTTTTAAAGTCAACATTTATGTATTATTTGTTTATTAATTGTTATTATTTTCTCATTCTAACCAATATGTTCCTTGTAGAAAATCTGGGGAAATAAGAGCTATAAAAAAATAGAGCCAGGCTAGTTTACCTGCCAATAACCTTCTTAAATTCCTAATAAAGTCTTCTAGGCACAGGAGAAAGATGACATGCTGTTTTAAAAACTTACCAACCTGATCTCAGGATCTGAAAGAAAATTCCATCCACTATTTAACCTGTTGAACTGAAGTGTGCAAATGGTGTTCCATCTACTTCTATGGTACCAGTTGCAAAATGTTTCCCTGTTCAGGTGAGACCATTTATCCTGCTCTTCTTCTGTTTGTAAGAGGAACCACCTTCAGAATGTTACCCTCTAAGTTCCCCTTGTTCAGTCCTCCCCATGGGAAATGCAAGCTCTGCTCTTCTAACAGCCTTAGGTCTTATGGAGGTGGCACCAACAGGGGAAGGCTTGAGTTTGTCTTCTCTGCAGGGAACTGGATAGGTATGTCAAATTCAGGGTAAAATAATAGCAAGCCCACGTGGCTGCAAACCAAGTCCAAATTCTCTGCCAATTTCATTACAAAAGAAGTGAGTTTTAATCTCAATATGCTTGGATTCAATGTTAAATTTCCATCAATTTAGAAATCAGACAGGAAAAAAATGTTGCTATGTAACAGTCTCCTTAAAAGAGCTAAGAAGACCTGTCAAAGGTATGGTGTGTTTTTTAAGTCAGAAAACTGGGTTATTGTCACTATTCTGTGGTTTCTCACCATATTTTCCAATTGGCATCTCCCTATTCAGAAAATACAAGGCAAAAACAATGCATCTAGAAATTGGGATAGGATTTGTATGTTGCTGGCAGGCAGTAGATTGCATTTTAGAAGGAGTAATAGGGGAAGAAATGGTTACATTTCATCCAAGAAGATTTTCTGGGTGAAAATCCTTTAGATGCTATTTATAAGACTAAGTAATAAGATAACCTGCTCTTGATCTGAGAAAGGAACATGATTAGCTCCCAACCAGAAGTGGCTGGAACCCAGGGCAGGATGCCCATGATTTATTTTGGCAAATGCTGAGCCTGGGTAGATATCTCTCTTTCAAAAATGAGTAAAATAATTTCTTCAAAAAATTGGGCAATTGTAATAAAATAGAAAATGTGCAGTAATTGGACTAATGATTTAAGGATCATGAAAAAATATACTGCAGAACAAAGTAAAGGAAATACTTTCATCAAGATTTGTGAATAATCTCTGAAAATTACTTACAAAGGGAACTATTTTTATGTTTTTAATTAATTAATTAATTTTGGAATTCAGTGAAGCCAATTTCTACCAGAATACATCCTCTGAAATAAGAACACCAAATCATAAAAGATGAAAAAAGAATATGGTGGAATTAAAGGGTGATGGTTGGGATGTGAAATATTTTATTTCCATGTAAATTAAGACACAGAGAAAATTCTAAGTATGGAAAATAGATAATGGAAATCAACTTAAAATTTGTAGATATACTTTTGGGAAAAAATAAGATCAGTTAAAAAGAAGAAAAAATCAGTGATACATTTCCTTTCAAGATCCTGAGGTTAAAGGGCCTAAATGTAGAGCTTGAAAATGTTAATATAAAACAAATAAAAGGACACACATCCATCCATATACTGGGGACTACTAGAGTTACACAATTAAAGAAAAAAAGTCCTACAACTCTTCAGGAAGCAATAGCCACTGACAGAAAGAATTGAGTAGTCTTAGACTTTTTTCATAATTCAATGTTAGAGGACAAAGGAACAAGTCTTCAAAATTTTGAAGAAAATATAAGGTTTCTAAAGAATGTTGTGTAAGCCAAGTTGTCATTCATATTGGAAAACAATAGAAACACTTTCAAATAACATGAAAATATTATTATGCAAAGACTCAAAAATACATGGTAAAAATGACTTTAAAAGTCACTTAATGATTTGCCTGAATTGGTGGAGAGACAAATCAAAATCAGAAATAGCATAATGGTATAGAAACAACCTAAGTGTCCACTGGAGGATGGATTTATAAAGAAATGTGTATATATAGAAATATATTTGTATGTTTATATATATTTAAAATATATATTTCATGCACACATGTATATATTTATAAAGAAATGTACATATATAGAAATGTGTATATAGAGAAATATATTTGTATGTTTATATATTTATAACATATATTTCTCTATATACACATATATATACATACACACACACAATAGAGTATTATGCAGCCTTAAAAAGGAAGGAAATCCTGTCATTTGTGACAACATGGATAATCTTGAAGCATATCATGCTAAGTGAAATAAGCCAGACAGAAAAAGACAAATACTGCATGGTATCATTTATATGTGGAATTTTAAAAAAGTAAAAATAAAAAGTTAAACTTATAGAAATAGAGAGTAGAAAGTGGTCACCAGAATCTGAGGAGTGGGAGAAATGGGGAGAATTTGGTGAAAGGGTACAAATGTTTAGTTATAAAATGAATAAATTCTGGGGTGCCCAGGTGACTCAGTCCATTAAGCATCTGACTCTTGATTTCTGCTCAGGTGGTGATCTCAGGATTGTGGGTTGAACTCCACATCAGAGTCTGCTTGCCCCTCTCCCTCTGCTCCTCCCCCATTCCTGTGCTTTCTCTCTCTCTCTCTCTCAAATAAATAAAATCTTCTAAAAAAAGATGTATAAATTCTGAGGATCTAATGCAGAACATAGAGACTATAGTCAAAACACTGAATTATATAATTGAAATGTGCTAAGAGACTATAACTTAAATGTTCTCACCACACACACAAAAAAGGAGGTAAATATGTCAGGTGATGGATGTGTTAATAAACTTTATAGGGGAGAATGTTTTCAAAATATATACATAAATCAGATTATCATATTGTACACTTTAAGTATTTCACAATTTATTTGCCCATTACACCTCAATAAAACTGGAAAGAAAAATAAAACACCATAATGGAAAACTTGTGGTTTTAAAAAACTTGGGGATCTTCCCTTGCTTCATATATACCCCAAATTCTACAATAAATCAAGGTCATATATCTTTTTTTGATGAGAAGTACTCCTTTTTTAGTTTTTTATTTTCATAAATTTTCACTTTTACTGAAGTACAGTTGATAAATAAGATTGTACATATTTCAAGTTTACAACATGATGATATATATACAATGTGAAATAATTAACCACAATTCAGTTAATTAGTACATTCATCACCCCACAGTTACCTTTTTTTAATGGAGAAAATGCTTAAGATCTACTTTCTTAGCAAATTTCCAGCACATAATACAGAGTACTCTTCTTTTTTGCATTTTTAAAATTTTATTATGTTATGTTAATCACCATACATCACATCATTAGTTTTTGATGTAGTGTTCCAGGATTCATTGTTGCATATAACACCCAGTGCTCCATTGAATCTGTGCCCTCCTTAATACCCATCAACAGGTTAACCCATCCATCCACCCAACCCTCCCCTCCAGAACCCTCAGTTTGTTTCTCAGAGTCCACAGTCTCTCATGGTTCATCTCCCCCTCCAGTTCCCCCCCCTTCATTTTTCCCTTCCTACTATCTTCCTTTTTTTAACATATATATATAATTTTTTTTTGTAATTTAGGTTACTGTATTTCCTTACAAGAGGAATGTTTGAACAAATTTTACAGGTAGTCATCAACCCTTGTTCAAATTGGGTACACATCAAATCTAGCATTATGGGAGTTTTGTTTATTTGGAAGTGAACTTTTAACTATCGATATAAATGCCAAGACACTACACAAAACATCCACAGGAAACTTTTTCATCGTTTTTTTGAATTGTTCACAAACATTTCCTACATAATCCAACATGTAACAGAGAAATGGTACATCTTTTTCCTTCAATTTGCATACAATGGAAAAAACAAGAATATATATATATATATATATATATATATATATATATATATATATTACAAAGTTTAACTAATAGACACAAGCAGGCTGACAGTTTGTCTATAGGTGAGAAATTATCTAATAAAAATAATAAGAATTTATTTAGCATCAGTCACTTCCATAACCAAGTATTATTCTGATTAATAAAACTTACTGCCATTAAGCTTCTGGCATATACTTATACCATTACTCAATTTGTAGTATTGCTCCCCACCTTGGTTCTCCATTCACAAGTACTAACATATAATGTATTATTTGTTTCAGAGGTACAGGTCTGTGATTCAACAGTCTTACACAATTCACAGTGCTCACCATAGCACTCCCTCCCCAATGTCTATCACCCAACCACCCCATCCCTCCCACATGCCACCACTCCAGCAACCCTCAGTTTGTTTCCTGAGATTAAGAATTCCTCATATCAGTGAGATCATATGATACATGTCTTTCTCTGATTGACTTATTTCCCTCAGTATAATACCCTCCAGTTCCATCCGTGTCATTGTAAATGGAAAGATTTCATATGTTTTGCAGAGTGCTCCTCCCTTGGGGAAAACCTTGGCCCTTTTTGCTTTTGTCTTTCAATGATGTGAGTGACTATTCCTTAATAAACAAGCTTTACCCTTGATGTGCTTCATATCATTTAAAAAATATGGATTTTCCACATGAAGTATCATGTCATCTGTGAAGAGAGAGAGAGTTTGACTTCTTTGCCAATTTGAATACATTTTATTTCTTTTTGTTGTCTGATTGCTCTTGCTAGGACTTCTAGTACTATGTTGAAAAAAGTGGCAAGAGTGGGCATCCTTGAAGTGTTCCTGATCTTAAGGGAAAGGCTCTCAGCTTTTCCCCATTGAGGATGATATTCACTGTGGGTTTTTCATAAATGGATTTTAGGAACTTGAGGAATGTTCCCTCTACCCCTGTACTATAAAGAGTTTTAATCAGAAAAGATGCTGTATTTTCTCAAATGCTTTTTCTGCATCAATTGTGAGGACCATGTGATTCTTCTCTCTCTTCTTATTAATGTGTTCTATCACATTGTTTGATTTGCGAATGTTGAATCACACTTGCATCCCAGGGATAAATCCCACTTGGTCATGGTGGATGATCCTTTTAATGTATTGTTGGATCCTATTAGTCTAGGACTTCGTTGAGAATTTTGGAATCCATATTCATCAGGGATATAAGTCTGAAATTCTTTTAGATGGGGTCTTTGCCTGGTTTGGGGATTAAGGTAATGCTGGCCTCATAGGATGAGTCTGGAAGCTTTCCTTCTGTTTCTATTTTTTGAAACAGCTTCAGGAGAGTAGGTATTAATTCTTTGGTAGGTATTTCTTCTTTGAATGTTTGGTAGAATTCCCCAGGGAATCCATCAGGCCCTGGACTCTTGTTTTTTTGGGAGGTTTTTGATTACTGCTTCAATCTCCATACTGGTTATTGGCCTATTCAGGTTGTCAATTCTTCCTGTTTCAGTCTTCGCAGTGTATAGGTTTCCAGGAAGACATCCATTTCTTCCAGATTGCTCAATTTATTGGCATATAGTTGTTGATAATAATTTCTAATAATTGTTTCTATTTCCTTGGTGTTAGTCGTGATCTCTCACCTTTCATTCATAATTTTATTAATTTGGGTCCTTTCTCTTTTCTTTTGGATAAGTCTGGCCAGTGGCTTATCAATCTTATTAATTCTTTCAAAGAACCAGCTTCTAGTTTCGTTGATCTGATCTACTGTGTTTCTGGTTTCTAATTCATTGCTCTGCTCTAATCTTAATTATTTATGTTCTAAAGCATGGCTTAGGCATTGTTTGTTGCGTTTCCTCTAGTTCTTTAAGGTGTAAAGTTAGTTGGTGAATTTGGGATTTTTCTGTTTTTGAGTGAGCCTTGGATGGCATATATTTCCCCCTTAGGATAGCCTTTGCAGTATCCCATAGGTTTTGGACAGATGTGGATACTTTATGTGGAAAATCCAAAAGACTCCACCCCCAAATTACTAGAACTCATACAGCAATTCCATGATGTGGCAGGATACAAAATCAATGCACAGAAATCAGTTGCTTTCATATACACTAACAATGCAACAATAGAAAGAGAAAATAGAGAAATGATTCCATTTACAATAGCACCAAAAACCATAAGATACCTCAGAATAAACCTAACCAAAGAGGTAAAGATCTATACTCTAGGAGCTAGAGAACACTCATGAAAGAAATTGAAGAAGACACAAAAAGAAGGAAAAACATTCCATGTTCACGGATCAGAAGAATAAACATTGTTAATATGTCTATGCTACCCAGAGCAATCTATACCTTCAACGCCAACCTGATCAAAATTCCAATGACAGTTTTCAAAGTGCTGGAACAGACAATCCTAAAATTTGTATGGAATCAGAAAAGACCCCAAATCACCAAGGAAATGTTGAAAAAGAAAAACAAAACTGGGGGCATCACATTGCCTGATTTCAAGCTATATTACAAAGCATTGATCACCAAGACAGCATAGTACTGGCAGAAAAACAAGCATATAGACCAATGGAACAGGATAGAGAGCCCAGATATGGATCTTCAACTCTACAATCAAATCATCTTTGACAAAGCAGGAAAAAATATGCAATAGAAAAAAGACAATCTCGTCAATAAATGGTGCTGGGAAAATTGGACAGCCACATGCAGAAGAATGAAACTCAACCATTCTCTAACACCATACACAAAGATAAATTCAAAATGGATGGAAGACCTCAATGTGAGGCAGGAATCCATCAAAAGTCCTAGAGGAGAATATAGGCAGTAACTTCTTCAACATTGGCCACAGTAGCTTCTTTCAAGATACATCTCCAAAGGCTAGTGAAACAAAAGCAAAAATGAACTTTTGGGACTTCATCAAGATAAAAAGCTTCTGCACAGCAAAGGAAACAGTCAACAAAACAAAGAGGCAACCCACAGAATGGGAGAAGATATTTGAAAATGACACTACAGATAAAGGGCTGGTAGCCAAGATCTATAAAGAACTTCTCAACTCAACACCCCCCAAAAAAATAATCAAGTCAAAAAATGGGCAGAAGGCATGAACAGACACTTCTCCAAAGAAGACATACAAATGGTTAACAGACACATGAAAAAATGTTCATCATCATTAGCCATAGAGAAATTCAAATCAAAACCACATTGAGATACCACCTTGCACCAGTTAGAATGGCAAAAATTGACAAGGCAAGAAACAACAAATTTTGGAGAGGTTGTGGAGAAAGGGGAACCCTCTTACACTGTTGGTGGGAATGCAAGTTGGTACAGCCACTTTGGAAAACAGTGTGGATGTGCCTCAAAAAATTAAAAATAGAGCTACCCTATGGCCCAGCAATTGCACTACTGGGTATTCCCCCCAAAGACACAGATGTAGTGAAAAGAAGAGCCATATGCACCCCAATGTTCATAGCAGCAATGTCCGTGGAAAGAGCCAAGACACCCTTCAACAGATGAATGGATAAAGATGTGGCCCATATATACAATGGAATATTATTCAGCCATCAGAAAGGAGGAATACCCAACTTTTACATCAACATGGATGGGACTGGAGGAGATTATGCTAAGTGAAGCAAGTCAAGCAGAGAAAGTCAATTATCATATGGTTTCACTTATTTGTGGAACATCAGGAATAGCAGGGAGGACACTAGGAGAAGGAAGGGAAAAAGGAAGGGGGGTAAGTCAGAGGGAGAGATGAACCATGAGAGACTATGGACTATGGGAAACAAACTGAGGGTTTTAGAGGGGAGGAGGGTGGGGGGATGGGTTAGCCTGGTGATGGGTATTAAGGATGGCAGGTACTGCATGGAGCACTGGGTGTTATACAAAAACAATGAATTGTGTATCACTACATCAAAAACTAATGATGTGCTGTATTGTGACTAACATAACATAATTAAATAAAATAAAATTAAAAATTATTGATACTGTCTTTTCCATCATTTAATTGTGGCCAAATGTTTGGGAGACAGTGCCAGAAGTGTTTTATTTTTGCTTTTCTCTCTCACTAAAGCAGGTAGCTTTGAGCTACATATGGTCATTTTCATTATCAAGGAAATGGGAAAATAATTTCCTGCGACTATGGAACATATTTGAATTAATTAAGTCATAAAAAAATCTGAAGATAAATAATCCATGCAGGGACAAATTCTCTTATGTCGTTCACTGTTTTACTGTATGCTTTGATTGCCTACTGAATGCCACATATTATTCTCTACTTTAGGTCTACATCTGTGAGCAAAATATGTGTAATATTTGCATGAGGGAGTTTATAGTCCAGTATGTGAGACAGATAATACACTGGAAATTGTAATAAGAGTACAACTTAGAGGTAAGCACAAACGTCTTCAGAGCACCAGTCTTTTATTGCTAATCCTGTGTTGAATTTTTTTTCTTTCTCTTAGGGAGCCAGATTTCTGCCATGGAAAATGATGCAATGAACAGTTATCAGGAACATTGTGAAAGGTGAATGATGGTCATCTCTACATATTAAAATTATGATACATTTTTTTCTCTCTTCTTCCTTTAAATCTGTTTCCCAAAATATTCAAGCTGAAATCAGAAAATCAGAAAGTGATACATATAAACATTTGTCTATCTCATGTTATGAAGATTAAAGAAAATTAAATAAGGCAAGGTTAGAGCTGTCATTTCCATCCACCCTTTTTACTTTGATGTCTTTTCCAAGTTCCTGGGTTACATATGCATTGCTTTAAAATGAGGGGAAATATTTTATTTATTATAGCCTAAGGAAGGAAATTTGAGATGAAAATATTAATATTTTATTTGTAAATTTTTAATGTTTTTAATTGCAAATACATATGTATGACTAATTTTTATACTTTCAATACTTTAACATAAGAATTTTCCAATTTTTAGTATGAGCATTGAAATGTCATTTCAAGTTTGTCAAAAGATTTCTCTGTATGGATATGCCATTATTTACTTTACTGTTGCTCCAGACATATGGCTGTGATAGCATTTTCCCTCTTACAAACAGCAGTCCCATGAGCAGTTTGTACCAAATATTTGCCTGGATCTCAGAATATATCTTTATGATGAACTCCGAGACCTAGGTATATGGGATTCATGGACATAAGCTTTTAACCTTTTTGAGATATAGTCAAATAGATGCCTATGAATGTTTTGCATCCTTACAATCCTCGGGCTCATGTGCAGATTCTGCTCTAGACGGGAAATAACTCAACCTCTTCCCATCTCACTTTCTTGCCTATAAGGTCTGGCTAATACCACTGCAGAGTCTCGAGTAAAGAATAAATGAGAGGATGCATTCATGGAATTCCACAGGGCACTCGGCACTGAGCAGATGATTGACAATTATCATTTTCTCTCCCCCTTGCTGGGAAGAGAGCTATGTCTGCCTCATTCCTGCTTTTCTACCCCAATCCTCTCCAGGATCCACTTTTCATGAGGCAATCAGAATGCCCCTCGAACTCTGTGTTTTGTAGCTCAGTCTTCCCTTTTACATTTCTTATTCCCAGCTACATTGCTTGTGTCCCACCTATATTAGAAGGCGCTTATCTTATTTCTCCCCTCTATAAATAACAGACTACTGATAAGAATAATAATGGAAAGTCAGATTGCAGCAGAGCAGAATCAGGGGGAAATAAAGGTAACATTGAGTGAACTTCAACAGGGAAGAAAGGATGCTTAGTGGATAAATGATTCTATACCCAGAGGTAATGAATTCCAGCAAGCAATAACTACACAAGAAAAAAAAAAAAAAAGGTCAACGTGAATACAGCGGAGTGAAAAGAAATCCTGGAATAGCAAGAGAGCCAAACAGGGTGCAAAAAGACAGGTCTTGCGCTAAGAGAGTAAAAACAAAAACGAATCAGGGCGTACATGCACTAGGGGATCAAAGGTAGAGAGAGCAGGGGTGAGGAAGATGGAGTCCCTTATGAATGCCTTTCAGGCACAAAAGGAAGACCAACTCTGTGAAAGAGCCAGTGACACCAGCAGAGAGCTGTGTTGATAAGGTATTGATGTGTGAGTCTCAGAGAAACCAGATGGGTTTTTAATCGCCTGCAGATGGACACAAAGAACAAGAGCAAGTATTAAAAATCAATACCTAAAAACAACCACAAACTTGTGTGAAGCTGCTGATTGTGTTTAGCACCTAGTGGGAAGGCCTGAACTCTAAGCAAACAACTGTTTAAAAAAAATAGAATTCTAAAAGTGAGTCCAACTTTGAGGTGTGTCCAACCCTGAGTGGTCTGTGGTCCCTAGTTGTCCCCGTGAGTGGTAAATCTAAGTCCATATGGTTGACTTCTTCTCTTCCTTGGAGTGAACTAAAGAAAAAATATTCAACCAACTAAATTTGAAGATCTAATTGACTTTATTAAGTAAATCATGAACCAAGCAGCATCTCATACAGCAAGTAGAGAGATGCTCTGAGGTGTTGTTGGAAATGAAAGGTTTTTATAGGCAGAAGGGTGGGGCAAGGACATTATTAGCAAGAGAAGAGAAAGGATTGTTTGAGACCAAATCATCTTTTTGAGGGGAAGTCAAGGGCAGAGTTTATAACATGCAGATGACCTCACCAGTGCTGATCAGGAAATTTTAGATTGACATTTAAAAAGTCACATTCTTGGGATAGGTTAACACTGTAATTAAGTCTTAGTCTGTTGTTGTGGGGGCAGGGGACAAATGACTCCATTTGGGGCTTGTAGTTTCTTTTTTAACAAGGTGAAGTCCCTCAAGAATTTTCAGTGTGTTCTTCTCCTTCCAATGGTGGCTACTTAATGGATGTTCTTGAAACATAGCTTGGAGAATATCACCCCCTCATTCCAAAACCTTCAGTGGCTTGCCACTATCTACAGAGCAGACCCCAATTCCTGGTCTGGCACCAAGATCTCCGCCACACAGCACTAACTGACCTTTCCATCTGAACTGCATATATTCCTAGTAAAGTGTCTTAGACTCTGGAGTCTACAGTCCTCTTAGTTGTATGTAGGCAAATGCCGCTGTTTTCTGTCGCTTTAATACATTGAGAAGCAGCATCCAAAGGCCAAGCTGAGGGCTTCACAAGCTTATGTTATAGAGATAAGATGACTTCTCAGGCTTACTTCATGTGAATGATCCATTAAGAGCCATGGCAATGATCCAAATTGTAAGTGCATGCCTGTTTTAACTCATATGATTCACCCAGCAACTCCATAAGATAAAAATCGGTTTCCTCATTTTACAGATGAGGTAGAAATCAGTATTCTCATTTTACTACAGAAGAATTAAGTAATGTGCTGAAAGCACGTCCAGTGAATTCTGAGTCATTCACCTTACAAAGCCTTTCATGACTATGTGTTACTCTGGTCCCCAATCATTTTGTTCTGGAAATGTTCTTGAACCAAAGTGTTAGTTCTCCCCTAGTATTTTATACTGGTACTTTGACCATTTAGGCATGACTTCATTCATGTTGAGTCTTTAAGATCGATATTATCATATTCTGTTTTGAAATACTGAATTCTGTTTTAAAATATCTCATGCAGTTCACTTCATGCTGTAAGGTCCTCTGAACATGTTTTCTCTGAAAAATAGAACTTGGTCAAAGTTTTCTCCTTGGACTTTGGAGTCAGACAGAACCTAACTTCAAACTCAACTGTGCCATTTTCTAGGCTGTATATACTTGAGCAAGTCATGAAAATGATCTGTGCCTTGGTTTCCTTATCTGTAAAAAGAGAATGGCAATATTTTCCCTGTCAACCCCCTCGGGTTGTTGGAAGGATCAAATTAGATGATAAATGGGAGTGTGACTCATAATATATAAAGTGCTACACAAATATTCAGAATGATTATGACTTTATTTTGCCATTGTCATTTTTGTGCCTCATATCCAGGCACATACAAAAATTGTCCATAATCCTTGATTGGCCCTTTGAGGCACTTAGTTATTACTAAAATACCATCAGGTCTTACAATTTTTTTTTCTTTGGATATTGAAAATCATTTCTGAAATGCTTCAATCCTAGGCTGAATTAAAGCTCAGGGATTTCCTTATCTGATCCAAAGGCAAATCATTATTCTAGGACTCATACATGACTTTATATTTTTCTTCACGCTTAGTGTTTCTATCTTTATAAATTTGTGGAAAAGAAGAATGTCAATAAAAAAAGACAAACCAATGCCTTACAAAGTGATTCATTTCCAGATCTAACAGAGCCATCCAGTAATACAGAAAGAATACATTTTCACTAATTTATTGCTTTGCCAATTAAAAAGTAAATTGGTCAGATCTCATTATAGCCTCTCCAGAAGGCACAGGAAAAGTTTTAATTTTTTAAAGGCTGACATTGTTGCATTTCATCTCAGAAAATTAGATAACACCAGACTTTTAAAAGTTTTATTAAAGAGCCTCCAGACCAGTTTCAGTCTCTTTTTTCCTCAAAATTCAAGGAGATGGGGGGGGCAGGGAGGGGCAACTTACTTTCTTGACTGATTTATATGGGTCAAGAAGATGACTTGGTTCTCAGGGAGGGATATTAGGAATAAATCTATAATCCAACACTGATAACAACAGTGTTCATTTGTCAGTCCTTTATATGACATGATTTGAATTTATTTTCACATCCACCCTATGAGGTAGATGACATTAATCCCATTCATTCAGGTGAATAAACTGAGGGTCAGAGAGTTGACATGCTGAAGGATCCAGGATTAAAAACCTAAAACCTGAGCAAATACTTCAAATATCAGAGTAAAGCTGTATAATGAAATCCTTTTACACACAGTATCTTACCTCTTTGACAATAGTTTGAGATAAAACCAATGCCTTCCTTTTGAAAATTAAAGACATTGAGGCTGTAAGAATTAGGCAGCTTCCCTTTATTACCCAGCCATTGAGGGTCAAAGCCAGGGGGTAAATTCATGACTAGAATTCTTGAGAAGAGCATGTCAGTGTGGCCAGAGCAGGATATTGTAGCCAGTTCCTTAGAGCCCAGGGCTTTCCTGGGGGCCCCCCAGTGAGGAAGGGACTCACAGTGGCAGCCGAACTCCCCAGGCTGCCTGTTCTGAACACCTTCGACTGAATGCTCCTGAACACAGAGGGGCCATGTGGCAACCCTACAAACCTCAGACAAGTTCATGCACTTCACCCCTGGGAGGTCCTGTGTGCACCTTCTCCGCAAAATGGAAGAGCGTTTTCACATGGAGCAAGATAGGAGTGTAGCCTCAGGGGAGCAGAGCTGGAAGAGCCATTCACAGAAGCCACATGGTGCAGAGGACCATCTTGTTTGGTGCTGAGGAGAGAATAATCACAGGACCCCACCCCTTAGATACTCTCCCCAGAGTTTCAGCTTACCTCCTATCACGGTGTATCCAAGAAATGAACCCACTTCCCCAGGAAGAGCACCTGCTTTGAAGGTGGAGTGTGGCTGGAGGCCAGAGGCCTTCTCTTTGCCACTGGTCTCAGGGACGCTGGGGACCTGGGTCTGCCCTATGGGCCAATTAAATGACAAGAGCCCTGGCTATGGAGGAATCATGGTGCAGTGCTCGGTTCTGGAACAAAGTTAGCAAGCTTCATTTTCATGAACTATTTACTTGATTTCTATTTGCCCTTTGGGTTCTGAAGAGGACCTTTTCCATCTAGGTAGCCCCAACTATACACATTACATACGTGTGTCCTGAACTCGTCCTCACTCCTCTTCCAGCCTGAGGGCAGAAGGGTTGAACTTTGCAATAACTAACCTGATTATCAGTGTTGTGCAATCACATAGGGGACCATGTTTCTGCTTTCCCCTCAGCCTCTGTCTCTTCCTTTCTCTGTCTCTGTTTCTGTCTCCCAGTCTTCTTTCTTAAACTGCAATGTGTATTGAAAAGTATGGGTACTGGGTTTAGGTTAAGAACAAGCTAATTTTTAAAATTTATATCGGGGGCACCTGGGTGGCTCAATGGGTTAAGCTCCTGCCTTCAGCTAAGGTCCTGATCTCAGGGGTCCTGCGATTGAGCCTCCCCAGCAGGTGCCCTGCTCAGCAGGGGTCTACTTCTCCCTCTCCCACTGCCCCTCCCCCTGCTCTTGCTCTCTCTCTCTCTCTCAAATAAATAAATAAAATCTTAAAAAAATAATAAAATTTTTATTGATAATGTTTTCACATTTTTCTACAAAATTTGCACATATTATGTTAGCTTAATTTCTAGATACTTTATAATTTGTGCTGCTATTGAAAATGGCATTGCTTTCCTAATTAGTTAATTTGGCATATAGGGGCATTGGCTCCAGCAATGTTGTTAAACTCTCCAATTGTGTTTAGTAGATGGTCTATAAATTCTTTTGACTTTCTACATTGGCAACCTACTAGTCTGTTAAAATTGAGATCAAATTCTTGCTCCTGTGTATGCTGATTTGGGATTTTTATAAATTATTTAATCTGGGGTAGACTCAGATTCCTCATTTTTAAAATGTGGTGGCATGAATCTCACAGGTAAACTGTGAAGATTAATGGAGACAATGGACCCCAGGTGCTTGGTTCATTTCAAGACTTTGAAAAAAGGATCTTTTAACACTTTAATTTTTATGTTTCTGGAAAAAAAGTTATACATATACATGCATACGTTTATATATATGGTGTTCAAACAGAATTAAAAAGGATTAATAAAATAATTTTTGAGGATTTTTCTGCTCAAATTTAAATATTATGACTTCAGCCTTAGACTGAAAAAGAAACCAACTGAGTTTAGATGACAAAGCAGGAACCAACAGGTCATTAGAGATGGCCTTAAAACCATTAAAGATGGCTCATCCCACCAGGTAGGTTCAAAATGGACAAGTCTTCCCCAAATGCATGGCTGCCTAGCAAATGTACTGATGTCTATGTAATGTGTGACTCAGCACAACACTAATATGTTCTCAAATGCACTGTGTATAGTGCTGGACTCTCTACAAATGCATAATAGTCACCAAACACACATCTATAAACAAATACATGTCTGTCCATTGAATGCATGATTTCCTTGGAAATAGTCAGCCATTCCCAATGTATACAATAGTCAGAATTGTGCAGACTTCTCTGCTTTTACACTCTGCCTAGGAGTGGAGTACATAGACTGGATGCCATGCATAGCATTAAATGATTGGTGAGACATGCTTACTAATCCTTAAACTCTCCTGCATGATTCCCAATTGTCTTCAACTTACAGATGAGGAAAGGAAGGCTCAGAAATGTTTGGAAACTTATCAAAGATCCCCAGGGTAACAGCTGACAATTTTGTCTAGTAAGCCCATGTCTGACTGTAGCTGGCACATCCTGCATTGAGTGCCTGGATGATTACATTCTAGATATGAGAAAGATCAGGACAAAGGCTTTGGTCAGAAGCAGCAGATGTATTGTAGAATCAGAAAGCAGTTCAGCTCAGGAGGCACAGAGGATCCATGAGAAGGAACCAGTGAGGGACACAAATGGAAAAATAGGTTGGGGTTCTTGGAAGTTAGATTAAGGATTTTTGAAGATGAGGAGACCCACACATTTTCTTTTCTTAGGTAGCCAGATCATAGTATCAGAGGTATTTGGGTTCCAGTCCTGACTACTACCCATTCGCTGTGTGTTTCCAAATGAGATTCTTAATTTTTCTGCACCTTAATTTCCTTATCTTAAAATGAGGCTAATAATGGCATCTGTTGATGAGAGGATGAGATAATTAAACACTATTATTACCATTATTATTAGAGAACCTATTTCAATACAGCAACTTTATATATAGGACAGTGCATGGGATATGGATCGAGAAGCATTCAATAAAAGTTATGTCACCTAGGACAGCGGAGCAAGATGGCGGAGGAGTAGGAGACCTAGATTTCGTCTGGTCTCAGGAATTCAGCTGAATAGGGATCAAACCATTCTGAACACCTACGAACTCAACAGGAGACCGAAGAAGAGACTAGCAACAACTCTCTGAACAGAAAAGTGACCACTTTCTGGAAGGTAGGACGTGCGGAGAAGTGAATCCGAGGCGATATTCGGGAGGATAGACGGCGGGGGAGCGGGCCTCCGTCGGCCGCTTCTGGCAAGTGCTAGAGCCGCGGAGCACAAAATCGGACCTTTTAGAAGTTGGCTCCGTGGAGCGACGTCGCTGCAGTGGCTAAGCGGGGGGTGGAATCCTCCCGGGACAGTGTGGTCTCAGGACCCTCGGGGTCACAGAGAGATCGGGGGTGCCTGAGTGCGCCAGAGCTCCCAGGTATCGGAGTGGGGAAGCCGGCTGCAGAGACGGAGCAGAGTCGCGGGCTCTCAGCTCGGGGTGGCCATAAACTGTGATCTGCGGCCCAGTCGGGCCACTGCGCCTCCAGCAGGGACCCAACAAGCGGCAGAGCCAGGGAGACTCCCCTTCCTTCCCGGGGAGGAGCGGTGCGGGAACGCACTGCAGGGATCTGCTGGGTTTGGAGACTCTGCGCGGGGTCGGGTGCCAGAGAGAGCGGCGCTTGGTCGCAGGCCGGGTGAGCACGGGGTGCGGCCGGAGACCAGGGACACGGAAGTGACTGCTTTTCTCTGGGGGCACACTGAGGAGCGGGGCCCCGAGTTCTCGGCTCCTCCGGGTGGAGATTGGGAGGCCACCATTTCTGCCCTGGTCCTCCAAAGCTGTACGGAGAGCTTGCGGGGAACAAAGGCTCCTGAGAGCAAACCGGAGAAGCTTCCTTAGCCCGGACTGACAAGGGCGGGGCAATTCTGCCTCCGGCAAAGACATTTGGAAACCACAGCAACAGGCCCCTCCCCCAGAAGATCAGCACAAACAGCCAGCAAGCCAAGACCAAGTTGATCGATCAAGGAGAACGGGAGAACTCCAGCGCTAGGGGAATACTGCACATAGATTCATGGCTTTTTTTTTTTTTTTTTTTAACCATGACTCATTATTTCATCAAAGTTAATTTTTGTTGACTGTTTTTTTTATTTTTATTTTTCCCTTTTTTTAACCAACATCTTATCAATCCCTTTTTAAAAAAAAAAAACATTTTTCATTTTTCATTTTTAGAGTCATATTTTATCCCTTCATAGTAGTTACCCTTATTTTTGGCATATATATATAAGTTGTTCTCTCTTTAAAATT
>NW_027397066.1:10674874-10676330 GCF_003265705.2 Callorhinus ursinus | reverse complement strand
ATTTTCATCTTTACAGTCATCTTCCATCCCTTCATTGTATCAACCCTTATTTTGTACATATATGTCTTTCTTCCTTTAAAATTTTAGGAGGCACTTTTTTCTAACAGACCAAAATACGCCCAAAATCTAGTGTGTGGCACTGATCTATGCACTAGCCTGATCATATTTGATCATATTCTGCTATTTTTGTATTGTTTTGTTTTTGTTTTTATCTTTTTTTTTCTTTTTTCTCTTTCTTTTTTCTTTCTTTCCCTTTCTTTTCCCCTGGTTTCAGGTCTTTTCTGATTTGTATACAGTATATTTGCTGGGGACGTTGTAAACCTGTTAGCATTTCGTTCTCTCATTCATCTATTCTCCTCTGGACAAAATGACAAGACGAAAGAAATCACCTCAGCAAAAAGAACAAGAGGTACTACCATCAGCCAGGGACCTACTCAATACAGACATTAGTATGATGTCGGACCTAGAGTTCAGAATCATGACTTTAAAGATACTAGCTGGGCTTGAAAAAAGCGTGGAAGTTATTAGAGAAACCCTTTCTGGAGAAATAAAAGAACTAAAATCTAACCAAATCGAAATCAAAAAGGCTATTGATGAGGTGCAATCAAAAATGGGGGCAATAACTGCTAGGATAAATGAGGCAGAAGAGAGAATCAGCGATATAGAAGACCAAATGATGGAAAATAAAGAGGCTGAGAAAAAGAGAGAGAAACAACTACAGGATCACGAGGGCAGAATTCGAGAGATAAGTGATACGATAAGACGAAACAACATTAGAATAATTGGGATCCCAGAAGAAGAAGAAGAGAGAGAGAGGGGGGCAGAAGGTATATTGGAGCAAATTATAGCAGAGAACTTCCCTAATGTGAGGAAGGAAACAGGCATTAAAATCCAGGAGGCACAGAGAACCCCTCTCAAAATCAATAAAAATAGGTCAACACCCCGACATCTAATAGTAAAACTTACGAGTCTCAGAGACAAAGAGAAAATCCTGAAAGCAGCTCGGGAGAAGAGATATGTAACCTACAATGGTAGAAACATTAGATTGGCAACAGACCTATCCACAGAGACGTGGCAGGCCAGAAAGGACTGGCAAGATATCTTCAGAGCACTAAACGAGAAAAATATGCAGCCAAGAATACTATATCCAGCTAGGCTATCACTGAAAATAGAAGGAGAGATAAAAAGCTTCCAGAACAAACAAAAACTAAAGGAATTTGCAAACACGAAACCAGCCCTCCAAGAAATATTGAGAGGGGTCCTCTAAGCAAAGAGAGAACCTAAAAGCAGCAAAGAGCAGAAACGAACACAGACAACAGACAGTTAACAGTCACCTTACAGGTAATACAATGGCACTAAATTCATACCTTTCAATAGTTACCCTGAATGTAAATGGGCTCAATGCCCCAATCAAAAGACACAGGCTATCAGATTGGATTAAAAAACAAGACCCATC
>NW_027397066.1:10610692-10664874 GCF_003265705.2 Callorhinus ursinus | reverse complement strand
GCACTGGGTGTTATGAACAAACAATGAATCATGGAACACTGCATCAAAAACTAATGATGTAATATATGGTGATTAACATAACAATAAAAAATTAAAAAAAAAAAGTTATGTCACCTAAATTCTGATTGTGGTTATTCACAGATAACCAATCTCTTTGGCCTCAACCGACCCTTATGTAAGATGGAGGTGAACATAAACCATGTCATGTCTGCTGCACAGGCTTGTCAGGATCAGATAAAATTACAGGGAACAAAAAGTACTTTCTAAGATAGAAGTTTTCACCCTCTGGCATTAATCTTCACATAATGAGTTACCTGGAATTCTTCCTACAGGTGCCAACCTTCCTCATTTTCCTGAAACTGAGGAGTTTCCCTGGACCCAGGACTTTCATTGCTAAAACTCTGATAGTCCTGAGCAAACTGGGACAGTTGGTCACCTTATTCTTCTCCAAGGATCAGAGGAACTAAAAGGCTATTTAAGGAGTTGCTACTGACAGAACTGCAGGAGGTGTGTCAGTAGAACCTGTGGGAGAAATTGGCTTTACCAAAGCACATATTCACAACTGTGACCTGTTTAATCCTAACCGTGGTGTCGTTTAGTTATAGAACCTGGCTAAGATCTGTCTGCACCATCAGCAGACTCTGGACGCCTGAGATCATCAGGAGCTCCTAGGTTCACATGGAGGATTGACAAAGCTTGCCCTGATCAGTGAGTTCCTTGAGGTCTTCTTTCTCTAGAGATCCCTTGATGATCCTACAATTTCTCTTTCTATTTTTTTAAAGATTTTATTTATTTATTTGAGAGAGAGAGAGACAGAGAGTGAGAGAGAGAGAACATGAGCAGGGTGAAGGGCAGAAGGAGAAGCAGACTTCCTGGTGAGAAGGAAGCCCGACTCGGGGCTCGATCCCAGGACTCCAAGACCATGACCTGAGCCAAAGACAGACACTCAACTGACAGAGCCACCCAGGTGCCCCAATTTCTTTTTCTGTGGCTCATGAATGACAGGCCCATAGAGGTGCTTTAAAAAAAGAGTGTGCCAAGGCTAACAGCATCTTCAAAGCCTTGTATATTTGATTCAAGGCACAAATCTCTAATTTTCTGTTTTGTGTCTCATTTTTGCTTCTCTTTGTAGCCTCCACAGCGTGATGGTGTTCTCAATTCTGTACTCCCTCTTCCCTGATCTTCAGCTAGGAGCACTGGACAGCCATTCAGACCCTCCTACATTGTCCCCTACGCAGAACTACCCTTTCAACATGGAGTCTGAATGATCTCAACCTGTTGAATGTCATTTCTTTAAAAAATTACTAAAGCCCAGACATCTGCTTATAAACTTTTGTTTTTATTGCTTCTATGTATTCTAGCTCTGTGGTTCTCAAACTTCAGAGTGCATAAAAAGTGCACAAAGAATGCATAAGAACTACCCTGCCAGAAGCTGGTACAACCACTCTGGAAAACAGTATGGAGGTTCCTCAAAAAGTTGAAAACAGAGCCAACCTGTGACCCACCAATTGCACTACTGGGTATTTACCCCAACGATACAAATGTAGTGATCCGAGGGGGTACCTGCACCCCAATGTTTATAGCAACAATGTCCACAATAGCCAAACGATGGAAAGAGAATAGATGTCCATCGACAGATGAATGGATAAAGAGGATGTGGTATATATGTACAATGGAATATTATGCAACCATCAAAAAAATGAAATCTTCCCATTTACAATGACATGGTTGGAACTAGAGGGTATTATGCTAAGTGAAATAAGTCAATCAGAGAAAGACAAGTATCATATGATCTCACTGATATGAGGAATTTGAGAAACAAGACAGAGGACCAGAGGGGAAGGGCGGAAAAATGAAACAAGATGAAACCGGAGCGGGGGACAAACCATAAAAGACCCTTAATCTCAGGAAAAAAAACTGAGGGTTTCTGGAGTGGAAGGGGGTGGGAGGGAAGGGATGACTGGGTGATAGACATTGGGGAGGGTATGTGCTTTGGTGAACACTGTGAATTGTGTAAGACTGATGAATCACAGACCTATAGCCCGAAACGAATAATACATTATATTAATAATAAAAAAACTACCCTGCTTGATAAATATACAAAACTATGTACTCAGCTTTAGAAAGGCAATTTAAGGGGTTTTCAGAGTTAATTCTTTTTTTCATTATTATTGTTATGTTATGTTAATCACGATACATCATTAGTTTTTGATGTAGTGTTCCATGATTCATTGTCTGAATATAAAACCCAGTGCTCCAAGCAGAACGTGCCCACTCTAACACCCATCACCAGGCTAATGCATCCTCCCACCCTTCTCCCCTCTAGAACCCTCAGTTTGTTATTCAGAGTCCATCATCTCTCGTGGTTCATCTCCCCCTCCGATTTCTCCCCCTTCATTTTCTCCTCCTGCTATCTTCTTCTTCTTCTTCTTTTTTTTTTTTTTTTAACATTTAATGTATTATTTGTTTCAGAGGTACAGGTCTTTGATTCAACAGTCTTGCACAATTCACAGCGCTTACCATAGCACATACCCTCCCAATGTCTATCACCCAACCACCCATCCATCCTAAGCCCCACCACTCCAACAACCCTCAGTTTGTTTCCTGAGATTAAGAATAATTCATATCAGTGAGGTCATATGATACATGTCTTTCTCTGATTGACTTATTTCACTCAGCATAACAGTCTCCAGTTCCATCCACATTGTTGCAAATGGCAAGATTTCATTCGTTTTGATGGCTGAATAATATTCCAGTGTGTGTGTGTGTGTGTGTGTGTGTGTGTGTGTGTGTGTGTGTGTGTATATATATATATATATATATATATATATATCACATCTTCTTTATCCATTCATCTGTCAATGGACATCGTGGCTTTTTCCACAGTTTGGCTATTGTGGACATTGCTGCTATAAACGTGAAGGTGAACATACCCCTTCGGATCTCTACATTTGTATCTTTGGGGTAAATATCCAGTAGTGGAATTGCTGGATCTTATGGTAGCTCTATTTTCAACTTTTTGAAGAACGTCCATAATGTTTTCCAGAGTGGCTGCACCAGCTTGCATTCCCAACAATAGTGTAGGAGGGTTGCTCTTTCTCTGCATCCCTGCCAACATCTGTCATTTCCTGACTTGTTAATTTTAGCCATTCTGACTGGTGTGAGGTGAAATCTCACTGAGGTTTTGATTTGGACATCCATGATGCCAAGCGATGTTGAGCACTTTTTCATGTGTCTGCTGGCCATTTGGATGTCTTCTTTGGAAAAATGTCTGTTCATGTCTTCTGCCCATTACTTGACTGGATCATTTGTTCTTTGGGTGTTGAGTTTCATCAGTTCTTTATAGATTTTGGATACTAGCCCTTTATCTGATATGTCATTTGCAAATATCTTCTCCCATTCTGTCAGTTGTCTTTCGGTTTTGTGGACTGTTTCTTTTGCTGTGCAAAAGCTTTTTATTTTGATGAGGTCCCAAAAGTTCATTTTTGCCCTTGCTTCCCTTGCCTTTGGTGATGTTTCTAGGAAGAAGTTGCTGTGGCTGAGGTCGAAGAGGTTGCTGCCTGTGTTCTCCTTTAGGATTTTGATGGACTCCTGTCTCACGTTTAGGTCTTTCAACTATTTTGAGTTTATTTTTGTGTGTGGTGTACAGAAATGGTCTAGTTTCAGTCTTCTGCATGTGGTTGTCCAATTTTCCCAACACCATTTGTTGAAAAGACTGTCTTTTTTCTATTGGACATTCTTTCCTGTTTTGTCAAAGATAAGTTGACCATAGAGTTGAGGGTCCATTTCTGGGCTCTCGATTCTGTTCCATTGATCTATGTGTCTGTTTTTGTGCCAGTACCATACTGTCTTGATGATGACAGCTTTGTAATAGAGCTGTAATTCCAGAATTGTGATCCCTCCAGCTTTGCTTTTCTTTTTCATCATTTCCTTGGTGATTTGGGGTCTTTTCTCGTTCTGTACAAATTTTAGGGTTATTTGTTCCATTTCTTTGAAAAAACTGGGTGGTATTTTGATGGGGATTGCATTGAATGTGTAGATTGCTCTAGGTAGCATTGACATCTTCACAATATTTGTTCTTCCAATCCATGAGCATGGAACGTTTTTCCATTTCTTTGTGTCTTCTTCAATTTCTTTCATGAGTATTTTATAGTTTTCTGAGTACAGATTCTTTGCCTCTTTGGATAGATTTATTCCTAGGTATCTTATGGTGTTGGGTGCAATTGTAAATGGGATCAAATCCTTAATTTCTCTTTCTTCTGTCTTGTTGTTGGAGTATAGGAATGCCACTGATTTCTGTGCATTGATTTTATATCCTGCCACTTTACTGAATTCTTGTATGAGTTCTAGCAGTTTTGGGGTGGAGTCTTTTGGGTTTTCCACATAAAGTAGCATATCATCTGCAAAGATTGAGAGTTTGACTTCTTCTTTGCTGATTCACATGCCTTTTATTTCTTTTTGTTGTCTGATTGCTGTGGCTAGGACTTCTAATCCTATGTTGAATAGCAGTGATGGATAGTGGACATCCCTGCCTTGTTCCTGACCTTAGAGGGAAAGCTCTCAGTTTTTCCTCATTAAGAATGATATTTGCTGTGGGTTTTTCATAGATGGCTTTTATTATATTGAGGTATGTACCCTCTAACCCTATACTCTGAGGAGTTTTGATCAAGAAAGGATGCTCTACTTTGTCAAATGCTTTTTCTGCATCTATTGAGAGGATCATATGGTTCCTGTTCTTTCTTTTATTGGTGTACTGTATCACATTGATTGGTTTGCAGATGTTGAACCAACCTTGCAGCCCAGGGATAAATCCCACTTGGTCATGGTGAATAATCCTTTTAATGTACTGTTGGATCCTATTCGCTAGTATTTTGGTGAGAATTTTTGCATTCATGTTCATCAAGGATATTGGTCTGTAATTCTCCTTTTTAATGGGGTCTTTGTCTGGTTTAGGGATCAAGGTAATGGTGTCCTCATAAAGCAAGTTTGGAAGTTTTCCTTCCATTCTGTTTTTTAGAACAGTTTCAGAAGAATAGGTATTAATTCTTCTTGAAATGTTTGGTAGAATTCCCCTGGGAAGCCATCTGGCCCTGGGCTTTTGTTTGTTGGGAGATTTTGATGACTGCTTCAATTTCCTTCGTGGTTATAGGTCTGTTCAGGTTTTTATTTCTTCATGGTTCAATTTTGGTAGTTGATACATCTCTAGGAATTCATCCATTTCTTCCAGGTTATCTAATTTGCTGGCATATAGTTGCTCATAATATGTTCTTATAATTGTATTATTTCGGTGTTGGTTGTGATCTTTCCTCTTTCATTCACGATTTTGTGGATTTGGGTCATTTCTCTTTTCTTTTGATAAGTCTGGCCCGGGGTTTATCAATCTTGTTAATTCTTTCAAAGAACCAGCTCCTCGATTCGTTGATCTGTTCTACTGTTCTTTTGGTTTCTAGTTCATTGATTTCTGCTCTGATCTTTATGATTTCTCTTCTCCTGCTGGGTTTAGGCTTTATTTGCTGTTCTTTCTCCAGCTCCTTTAGGTGTAGGGTTAGGTTGTGTATTTGAGACCTTTCTTGTTTCTTGAGAAAGGCTTGTATTGCTATATACTTTCCTCTTAGGACTGCCTTTGCTGCATCCCAAAGATTTTGAACAGTGTGTTTTCATTTTCATTTGTTTTCATGAATTTTTTTAATTCTTCTTTAATTTCCTGGTTGACCCAATCATTCTTTAGCAGGATGCTCTTTAGCCTCCATGTATTTGAGTTGTTTCTGACTTTCCTCTTGTGATTCAGTTCTAGTTTCAAAGCATTGTGGTCAGAAAATATGCAGGGAATGATTCCAAACTTTTGGTACCAGTTGAGACCGGATTTGTGACCTACGATGTGATCAGTTCTGGAGAATGTTCCATGGGCACTAGAGAAGAATGTGTGTTCTGTTGCTTTGGGATGGAATGTCCTAAATATATCTGTGAAGTCCATTTGGTCCATTGTGTCATTTGAAGTCTTTATTTCCTTGTTGATCTTTTGCTTAGAAGATCATGGTAAATTGTTTTCCACTCCCTTACTTTCAATGTGGGGGTGTCTTTGGGTCTAAAATGAGTCTCTTGCAGACAGCATATCGATGGGTCTTATTTTTTTTTCCAATCTGATACCCTGTGTCTTTTGATTGGGGCATTAACCCATTTCCATTCAGGGTAACTATGGAAAGATATGAATTTAGTGCCATTGTATTGCCTGTCAGCTGACTGTTACTGTATATTGTCTGTGTTCCTTTCTGATCTATGTTACTTTTAGGCTCTCTCTTTGCTTAGAGGACCGCTTTCAATATTTTTTGTAGGGCTGGTTTTGTGTTTGCAAATTCTTTTAGATTTTTGTCCTCAAGCTTTTTATCTCTCCTTCTATTTTCAATGACAGCCTAGCTGGATATAGTATTCTCGGCTGCATATTTTTCTCATTTTAATGCTTTGAATATGTCATGCCAGTCCTTTCTGGCCTGCCAGGTCTCTGTGGATAGGTCTGTTGCCAGTCTCATTTTCTACCATTTTAGGTTACAAATGTCTTGTACTGAGCTCCTTTCAGTATTTTCTCTTTGTCTCTAAGACTTGTAAGTTTTACTATTAGATGTTGGGGTGTTGACGTATTTTTATTAATTTTGAGAGGGGTTCTCTGTGCCTCCTGGAGTTTGATGCCTGTTTCCTTCCCCAAATTAGGGAAGTCCTCTGCCATAATTTGCTCCAATATACCTTCTGGCCCTCTCGTTCTTCTTCTTCTGGGATCCCAATTATTCTAATATTGTTTCATCTTATGATATCGCTTATCTCTCGAATTCTGCCTTCGTGATCCAGTAGTTGTTTATCTCTCCTTTTCTCAGCCTCTTTATTTTCTATCATTTGGTCTTCTGTATCACTAATTCTCTCTTCTGCCTTTTTCCTAGCAGTTAGAGATTCCATTTTTTATTGCACCTCATTAATAACCTTTTTGATTTCGACTTCTTTAGATTTTGCTTTTTTTGTTGCATTTAAGCATTCCCTCTTATTCGACAAAAGCTGATGTCAGTCATGTTTCTCTTTAGGTAACTTTCATCATCTTAGTATCCTCATGTTTTTACATTTCATAGTGCTGCTCCAAATGAGAGTCATTTGCTGTTTTCCTTCATTAGACTTAGTGATTAGTGGCCTCTTTTAACGTGAAATGCCATGTCATTCAGCTCTTGTAAACTATCTTCTGTTATTCCTTGAATAATTTCCTCTCCTCTGTTTTCAGTGATTTCTCATTCTGAAATTCCTTTATTCCTCTATTAATTAAAAAAGTAGGGTGAACACCCAAAGGAGAAGGTATTGAGAGATCCTGAGTCCAGTTCTGTAGGGTACAGATCTAGAAATGGGACTGCTGGATTATATGGTAGTTCTGTTTTTCATTTTTGAGGAAACTCTCTGCTGTTTTCTATAATGGCTGCAGCATTTTACATTCCCAACAACAGCATGCCATTAGTGTTGCAAGTGGAATTTGTCTTTACCTTCTTGCTTCTGCATCAGAGACGTACATGTCTGCCTTATCTGCTTTAACTTGTTTCAAATCAAAATCACACTGTTTATATATGTTTAGGTACTGCGTATTCATATTTTCTTGACATATCATCATATGTATTTTCCCATGTCATTAGGATTTTTCAAAACATGGTATTTAATAACTGTTCAATTCTACTCATGATTTTTCCTAATATGATAGATTCTTTCCATTTTTCATCCTATTACAAATCTTCATTTTGGGCAGAAAATATGTGTGCAAATATCTGATTTTCAAATAACTTTTAAAATAAAAAAGTGAATATCAATCATTTTATACAACAATGGTTTCATAATTTTGTTTCCTGTACTTGTTCTTGAGAATACTACTTAATTTTTTTTTTTTCAAAAATGGGTCAGAGAGTCATCTTCTTATGAGATTGATTTTCTGTGTTTCCTTCATAAAAGACTACTTGTTAAGATAAAGGATTCTTGGGTCATGGTCATTTTCCCTAAAAATTCACCAGCTCTTGGTCTGCTGTTTTCTCTTCTCTATTGTTGAGATGGTAAGTCTGAGACATCGATTTAATTTCTCTGGAAGTAACCTACATTTATTTGCCTTGGAGGGTTATGGAATTTTTCTTGATTTTTTAAATTATTTTTTAATCTGATCAGAAAGTGGTCTCTTCAATGTGTTTCCTTAGAATGTAATGAGCTCTTAGCTTTCTATTCTCAGGTATTATTTCTCCTAGGGAACTTTAATTTCTTTCTGATCTTAAGACGGCTTCTAATGTTTCACTAATATTCTCTTTTTACTCAGGTTTCTATTCTCTCTCCTCCAAACTTCTAATTTTCCTTGCCATGATTTTCATCCTTTTGTTCTTTTGTTTTATTCTGGGAGATCATTTTCAGTTTTTACTGCTCTACAATAATTTGACATTAATGCAATGCCAGTTCTGTTAATTATTATATCCAAGGTAGGATTTAATTTTGCACTGGGTTTTGCCATCACCTTTTAGCTCATACAGATCTCTTTCCACCGTGTTTTATTATCTGTTCTTCTTACTGTTTTCTTTCAGGGTCCAGCTTTCTCTGATACTCAAAACAGAGAAAGTACCTGAAAAACCACCAAGTCTCCCCTCCTTCACCTCTTTTAACCACAGCTTCTGAAGATGTGTACACAGTAATAACCCTGTGAGCTTCAAAGTCAGAGGAGTACAGACTTTAATTATGTGCAAATTTCATGTGGAGCCACCTTGGGGACTAGATTTCCATTATAATTAGTGATATTTGGGAGATATGAATTCAGATTCAGATCAGCTGCTTAGTCCAAGAGGACTGGTGTTGAGGAAGTTTTGCTAATGATAATGTCTCATATGAGTGTTAAATGAGTTTTATAAGTTGAGCCAAAGAAATGAGAGATTATTAAGCATTAGGGAAAAAAAAAACAAACAAATAGGATTTAAGAGTTGAGAAGAGAACAGGCAGGTAAACAAATAGAAGAAAAGGAACAGTGTTTGCCAGGCCACTTTGGTGGGGGAAAAAAAATGAGTAAAACTGTCTCATTGAGTTTCTGTCTACTGGCAAGGTGGGAGCTGAGCTTGGCTGGTGACTGAGGAGACAGCTGGTGGCCAGCAAGGCTTTGGTCTTCTCTGGCATGGAATTATCATGTCATTCCTCACCATGAGCACTGATTTACATATGCCCTCTTCCTTTTTCCTTCAGCGATTCATTTAGTTGTTCAACACATTTTTTTGGCCCAATGATTATTTTAGTATAAAAGAAATATAGTACAGCTTCCCCTCTCTGTCCAAAAAACAGAGCATTCTTGTGAAACCTTTCATAAGCTAAAATTGCATCAAGCGAAAAAACAATTACCACTAATTTATTTTAAAACATTTTTTGAGTGTTCCCAGATACCCCAAAATCACCTCTTATAGGCTTTTCTGATACCTTATGGCATATCTTGCTAATGGATGCACACAACAAATAGAGAGAAAGCTCAGATGCTCACAGACAGCCTCAGAGCTCTGGCAGCTTGATGCTGAGATGCTGAGTGTGTTCCAGGGGAAGGAGCTGAGGTGGGGGGCATTCTCTCTGTCCTGTGGGGTGCACACTGCCTCTCTATGGGCTCATTTCACTCTGCAACAAACACCGAACACTATTTTTGCTTCTTGCCTTTTTCATAAAAAAGAAAGTCCTTTGAGTTTCTTTTGCTTAGCAAAAGCAGGTACTAATGTAGGCCTTTCGTAAAAATGAAGTGGCCTAACACTGACTTTAAAAGTGGAATATACCTGTATTGTCCCAGGGAGAATTGTGATCGATCTTTATCTGAAATATTGATTTTCAGACCCTATTGCCAGAGACTGTCCACATGGTTTGATGAATGGATGGTCATTTCATGTGTGTATGTGATAGAAGTGGAGTTTAATATAGAAGGTGATCTAATAAAATCTCTACTGGTTTGAGTCCTTGTCTCTCCAAATATACTCTATTATTAGTTGCTTTCAAGACATAAAATGGTGCTACTTTAGAGTCTTATTCTCACCTAACCTCACAGCATCACTTGACCTTGTGGACTGTGCCTTTTATATAAATCTCAGCTCTTATCCTCTGTGGTGTTCCTAGGGATTCCATACAGCCTTTTCTATTTCTTCTGTGCTTCTTGCTTTGTTTCCTTTCCTCTATTTCACCAGTTGTTTCTCTATTGTTTTGTGCACACTATTTTGTTCACTCTTAGCAGACTTAGATCCTGCCCATCCCCCCACTTTTAGCTATACTCAAGCAATTCACTAATGTGTATTTCAAAGTGCAGAACCCCCTTCCCAAATCATGACCTTCATATCTAAATGTTTACTTGACATTTCTTTTTGCATTTGTTAAATGTGTCTCAATCGTATGGTCCAAAATGAACTACTTCATTATTTCCCAACAAACGTGGACCTCTTTTATGGTTCTTTATTTCCTTATAAAACTAAACCATCTATTGAGTTAAGAAAGCCAGAAATCTAGGAGTTCTCCTGACACCACCTTCTGTCTCTAAGTCTCATAGATAATCCATCACCAGATCCTGTCAAATTTTCCTCCTCAGTACTGCACAAAGCACCCCACTAGCCCAAGTTAAATAGATGTTATTACCAACAGCATCCTAACTTGCTTACCACCATCCATCCATCCCTAGAAATCCAGCTGCAACTATGTGACCATTTAAAAACTTAGATCTGCTCACATTCCCTGGCTAGGTAGAGACTTTCAGACATCTATCTCCTAAGATAGGAGATAAAGGCAGGTAGAGACTTTCCTAGGAAGACTTTCCTGGCCCCTCAATGAGGCCAGCTTCTCCACGCCCATAGCAGTGCTTTGCCCAGGTGAAATTTTATGCTTGTTTATGAAAATATTTCATGTTTTACAACCTGATTCCATGAGTACAAGAACCATTTTGCTCACCCAACATTTATCCTGGCATGTGGCTCATAAAAGGATCTCAAAAATGCTTATTAGAAGAATAATGAATGAATAATAATATGAGTGAATTACATTTAGCACATACTGCCTCAAATCTTCAGTGCACATTCACATCTGATACTGATTTCCATGTATTAATCCTAAGAGTATCTCAGCTCAAAGTAATTACTCTCACCTTTTGGCTGGTGAAGCTTAGTAGTATATTGCATTGTCATGAAGACTAGTAAAAACATGCTTGGTTTTTCTAGGCCCTGAATCTCTCTCTGTAAAAGGAGGAAGCCTGTGTGTTTCTCTGCACTTCTTGCTAAGGAACTAACATTTCTAAAAATGCCTATCATTTTAGGCATGCTGCTAGACACTTTTATATAGGTTCTATTTTAATGGCTCTATGACCTTTCCAAATAGGTATTATAAGTCTCATTTTATAAATACAGCAATTAAGAGTCAGAAATTTTAAGAGACTGACCAAGGGCACATGACCCTCTTGAGGCGATGTAAAATTATTCTCCATTAACTAGAGCTTTTGATGTTAAGCTATTAGGTACACAGGCTACAACAGGCTCATGTTTATTCTGCAAGATCCTATTTGTCGACTTATAATCTATTTTACCTCCACTGAGATCAACCCTCATAGCCAAGTAGTAATTCCTGTTCCTAAAACCAAAGTCACAGCCTTATTTGAGACGAGTTGACAGATTTCTCATTCTGACAGAGGGTCCCTCCTCTTTCCCTCTGCTTTTCCTCAGTTCCTTCAGTATAAAATGGAAAAAGAAAAATAAATCCTTAGGTATTGATTGTGCTGTGATCTAATGTATTTCTCATGCTACCTAGTTTATGAAAATAGACAGAAAACTCAATTGGTATCATTAAAAGACTTCTTAAAAATTGTGATATCTGCCCTAAAAAGGAAAGCACAGAAAACGGTGCAGTTGTTTTGACAAGGGAACAAGAATATAATGGAGTTTTACTATAATAATTATGTATATATCAAGATGTTATAGAACCCCATCCATCCAAGATTGGTGCTGGTGGCTATTCCACCACCTCGTGACTTCAGAACAGGTCTCCTCAAATGAGGCACCAAATATTTAAATGACTGGTCTCTTAAACACAGATCTAGGAGGATGAAACTCTACTGCATTATGCCTGCTGGTCATATAGAATCAGAAACATAGAACATAGTAACAAATCCCTTTGGCAAGTGATTTTTTTGGGGGGGTCAATTATGTGGTGAATGAGTTTAACCTTTGACGTCGAATTGAGCTTATTTTGCCCCCATGACCTCACATGGACAAAGTGTGTGACATTGTTCAGTCATTGGAAATCAAGGGATCATATTCCCCAAATTCTCAGGGATTGGAGGGGTGGCCATCCTCATGTAAAGGGTCTAGTTCTCTCATCCCTTTCCTTGATGTGCAATTAGCTGTCTGTAAAGTCTTAGATAATAATAATAACATTAATGGTATATTGATATTAATGCATTGCTGATAACAGTTACCCTATGTTGTGGGCTGTGCTTTATCTTGTTTAATCTTCAATACAGCCATGAGCCTGACAGCAATATTTCCAGTTTTCAGAAGAGGAAACTGATGTTAGGAAAAGACTGACAGGACCATGGTCATAGACACTGTGTGTGGGAGCTGGGACTCATACCGTATCTGATTATAAAGCTTGGGATTTCAATTTCCTCATCTTCAAAATGAGGGTAGATAAGGTAATTTGTGCTTGGGTATTTAAAAATACTTCCAATGTAGGATGAGATGGACTGTAGTTCTGCCTCAAATCTATGTAAAGCACTCTGTGGGAAGTTCATTTGTCCCCATTACACACCTCTCTCTGGGGCCTTATGTCTGGGGCAGTAGAAAAAGAACATGGACAGCCAGGAGCTGAGAGGGTCAAGGAAGAACTTCCTTAAGTTCTTATCTAGCAATGAGCAAACTTCTTTCCAGGGATATGTGTCCTGTTTGTTATCCTGAGGTTTGTTTAGAGGCACCCAGACTTATAGCTCTTCCCTCTCCCCCCTAAGCATTTATCAGATACTTAGTTCATTAAGCTCCATTGCTACTGAGAAGCTGGGAAGAGAAAAAAGTCCCCTGCAGCCATTTAGCATGCATTTGTAGGAAAAAGTCTGTGTGCCCCATGCTACTAGATTATATCACCTGCAATCCAAGAGTTGAGAGCTTAGAATCACAGGAATAGCACATAGTAAGCGCCTTTCCTTTTCCTTATTTGCCTATCATTCTATAAGATTTACTTCCAAACACTCTAGAATTTGAGTATCTTGACCTTCTCAACACAAGTGAACTTTAGTTTCACCTTCCTGTCAAAGACCCACTCCAATGATTACACCTCAAGCTATGTCCCAGAATCACTCCACTTCTGAAATCTTGAACTTAAAATCTTCATTCAGTCTTCATGCCTTACAACTTCCTCACTTTCTTATACCCACCATTTCTGTTCCTTGACTCAAATAGTCTTTTAGACTTTCCATACCTCTACTTTGTTCAGTCTGTAAGGCTCTTCTAAGCTTAGAGTTTCCTGACCAAGTTGGACTTGTTTTTGGACATCTAAATCAGTCTTTTTTTTTTTAAACAATCTCAGTTCCATGACATTCTATCTTCTGCCACACCTACCCAGCAGTATCTCAGGTCTGTGTTTTTTTCCATGTTGTTTCTTCTTAAAATTCAGAGATTAAAAGAAACACTAAGAAAACCAGAGCACATGATGGAGAACTTGACAATGGTCATCATACTCCAACCTAGCCAGCTTCTGTCTAAACCAAGCTCTACTCCCAGAGCTTCCAAATCTTCATCATTGTCTAGAATCTTGACTCAATCAATAACCACCCCCCCCATGTAAAATGGTCCTACCCTTAGTTCATTGAGGTTATAAAGCTATAAACGACCTCATTCTCATCCTCATTTACACACTTAGGTACACAATTACCTGTCTTTCTATACATCTTTTCTCCCTTCTCTCAGGCTCAAGCATGGATATCCCTCTGCTGTGCATCACTGACCCCTCTATATTGGCTCTCCCTCTCATTTACCTTTTCTCCTCCAGGATCTTCCTTCATCACTGATGCCTACAGCTAAGCTGTTTGTGTCATCTACTGATTACCTCTAGATAATCTAAGTAATCCTCATAGTCAGAATCTTAATTTCTTCCTGCTCCTCCTAGGTTAGTGCTTTTATTGTCCACAGAATACAGTTTTCTCATCCAGATTCTACACTGAACCCCCAAACTACTAGATAATGTGTCAGATGTCCACAAGAACTTACTCACATATTCTTTTCCACTAGCAAAGCCTTACTTGGTTGATGGGTTTCTTTAGCTCTGCTTGTGTTCAACCAACCAAAGAATAAGATGCCAATATCTCTTTCTTACAGATACATGTGTTGTCAGTTGACTACTGCAATGTAACAAAAAAACCGACATTTGGTGCCTTAATTAAATATTTATTTAGCTCACAATTCTTCAGGTAGCAATTTTGAGTAGACTCAGCTAGGCAGTTCCTCTGGTATTGTCAGAGCTCCCTCAGTCATCTGTGGTCACCTATGGACAAGCTAAAGGTTTTGCTGTTTATTTGGGATTTCCCACATCTCACTGAGACAACTGGGTTGACTCAGCCTGCTCTGTATGTCTCATTCTCCAATGGACTAGCTTAAGGTAGCTTAAGGTAATTCACACGATGTCTGGGAAAGCACCAAGTGACAACTTGGAAGAGTGCAAAGCCTTTTGAGACCTGGCGCAATGTCATTCCCTCAGATTATATTGGCCAAAACTAATCACAAATCCACTCCAGATTCAAAGGTCAGGGGATAGCTTTCACTTCTTGTTGGGAGCTGCTGAGTCACTTTTAAAAGGTGCAGCAGAGATAAATCAGGCCATTTTTGCAATAACTGAAGCACATTTCCCAATTTCTACTAGTAGTTTCTTCGAAAAATCCTTACTTAGTTTTCATCAGATAAACACAGTGAGAGGAAAGAAAATGCCACATTGTTCTCAAAGGACAAGTCATGGGTCTAATGCAATCTCCTTACAATCCTACTATTCCTTTCAGATGAGCTGAGGGGGAAGTTGTTGATCTTAGCAAGGTGATTCTACACCTTTCTATAACTTCTCCAGCTTTAGATTTGTCTTCAGCTTTTGATTCCAAAAATGTGTACTGAGCATCCATTATGTGCCAGATGCCCTTCTAGGTACTTGGGTTATGTGAGTGAATAAAACATATCAATCTACTGCTCCTATGGAGATTCCCCCATTCCATTTGGTGGGGGGTGGAGGCTAAAGAGTGAAAAATACATGTGATAAATAAGCAAATTATAGTTTGCTTAAAAGTGATAAATATTACAGAGGAAAGGAAAAACTAGAGCAAGCTAAGGGGCATGGTAAAATGAATCAGGGGAATCGGAGGAGGAGACAAACCATGAGAGACTATGGACTCTGAGAAATAAACTGAGGGTTCTAGAGGGGAGGGGGTGGGGGGATGGGTTAGCCTGGTGATGGGTATTAAAGAGGGCACGTATTGAATGGAGCACTGGGTGTTATATGCAAACAATGAATCATGGAACACTACATCAAAAACTAATGTTGTAATGTATGGTGATTAACATAACATAATAAAATAAAATAAAAAGCATGGGAAAATAATTTAGACTTCCCCAGTAAGAATGATGTTGACTAAATGTTTTTCTGCATATGTTTTTTTATCAGTTTTAGAAAGTTCCCTACTACTCCTAGTGGCTCAGAGGTTTTTTGTTGGTTGTTTTTCAATGGATAGGTGTTGAATTTATTAAATAATGTTTTTCTGAATTTATAACAATGGTTATATAGTATTTCTTCTTTATGTTGTCAGTATTATGAATTCCATAACTTGATTTTCAAATGTTACATAAACTTCACATTCTTTGAACAAAACTGCTTGCTTATTATATATTATTTTTTCTATGTCGAAATTAGATTTGCTAGTATTTTGTTAGGTATCCATCTTTGTTCATGATTGTTATTAATCTGTGCTTTTCATTTTTATAATATGTTTGTAAGGTTTTCATATTAAAGTTATATTGCCCTCAAAAGCATTATGCCAATAAATTAGATGACTAAAAAAAAAAAAAAAGAAAACATATCAACCCACTGCTCCTATGGAGATTCCCCCCATTCCATTTGGGGGGTGTGGAGGCTAAAGAGTGAAAAATACATGTGATAAATAAGCAAATTATAGTTTGCTTAAAAGTGATAAATAGTACAGAGAAAAGGAAAACTAGAGCAAGGTAAGGGGCATGGTAGTGGGACAGAAGAAGTCTAGATTAGGTTCACTGAGACGGCAAGATTTGTCCAAAATTGGAGGAAGTGAGAGAGTGAGTCATGGAGATACTTGGGTATCTGGAGTATTCTACGAAGACAGAAGTCTGGGGGTCAGGGCAGCAGGAGATTGCATGGCGTGTTTGAGGGACAACAAAATGTCTTGTGTGTTTGGAGTGCAGTAAGGAAGAGAAAGAGTCATAAGAAATGAAGTCAGGAACAGGAATGAAGAAACAGGGGCTAGATCTTATAAGACAGAGATTAGCAAACTATGGCCCGTGGGCCCAATCAGGCCCACCTCCTGCTTTTGTAAGTAAAATTGTATTAGAATACAGCCACATCTATTTGTTTGCATACTGTCTATGGTGCATTCATACTACAATGGGAGAGTTGAGTAGTTGGGATAGAGACCACATGGCCCACATTATAGCCCTTACAGAAAGAATGTCAATCCCTGATATATGGCCTTCTAAGCCATTAAGTAGCTTTGCCTTTTACTTTGATAGAAATCGAAAGCCATTGCAAGGGAATTATAATCTGAATTGGATTTTTCTAAAGATCACCCTAATTTCTAGTCAGAATGGACTCTAGGCAAGTAAGATCAAATAGTGAGATGCCATTGAGGAGCTATCATCACAATCCAGGTAAATGATCATGATTTGGATCAGGGTGGAAACAATGATAAAGTGAAAAGGAGTCAGAATTTGGATATATTTGACATGTATAATAGCCTACAGGTTTTCTAGACAGGGAGAGCTAAAATTTTGCAAAACCAAGAATAGAATAGGAGCACATCTGTAAGGTTTGAGCTGTACACGGGGACAAATACTGGGACCCAGGAAAAGGGGCTCACCCAAGCTCCCTTGGATGCATTGGAACAAACAAGGAGCAGTCCTGTGATTTCTAGCCCAGCTGTCCATTTACCCACTAGTCCCAACATACTTTCTTGGCCTTTTCTCTTTCCCCACATCTGTTTGGCATCTCGAACATAGGACCACTGGCTGTTCTTCCTCCAGAGCCTTTGGTTCCTTTACATCAGATTCAACTCTGTGTTCCATTAACTCAGGGCCTTGCTTTCTGCCTATAGAAATTTACTATCTGGAACAAAACATGCATATGCCATCAGGAGACCTGGCTATAATTCCTGGGTTCTATGACTTTGGCAAAGCTATTTAAACTCTTTGCACCTCAATTTTCTAACCAATAAAGCAGGGTCCTAATTGTATCTATTCCACTCTGTTGTTGTGATAATTAGCCATAATCCTTTCTATTTAGTGATGTCATAGCAATTAGTATCTGGCACATAGTAGAATCATTACAAATCCATGGATGATTTTCCCAAAATCATTTTTCTTTTCCAGGGGATGTATTCTCCAATCTGTATGGGGAGGGTGTTTTTCTGTTCTCTACAGCCATCCTGGTGTCAGGGATGTCCTCAGTTCACCCTGGCTGGTGGATTATTTCTTGCAAATTCCAAACTTTTGCAGATGTGCTATGCAAAAGGATCAAGTAATATCACAGGCCTGGCTGGGAGACTGCAGGGAGGACATCCTGACTCGAGTTATTCACGAAGTGCTGCATAATCAGGGTCTGCAGACAGAGATACCAAGCCCTGAGAGCTGGTTCAATTAAAGAGCCATGCAGTGAGACAGGCCCGCTGGGGAGGGCTGGAGAAGATGAGCAGTTTCCGGAAGTAGATTCTTGGGGGGCTGGAGTCACTACTGACGGGTTGGATTGGAAGTTGTAGCAGGAGCAGAAAGTTTTTAATGGGAGGGAAAATGACTTGCTGAGTTCTCTTTGATTGAAAATGAAATCTTTTCCAAGCTTTCCAATGGCACAGCCTAGACAGTAAAACAAACTGTGGTGTGAGCCTAATTGCATAGCCCTGCTTTTCCCTTGTCTCCTTCAAGAAGCTCTGGAGATGTGAACGGGTCAGTAGAGTGTGACTTTAATTTTTATGACTTTACCACTATATGCTTTTCCTGTTTTCAAGGCAGTGCATGCTCGGAGAAAATTCAGAATCAGAGAAGTAAAAAAAGATTCTCTTTCTATCTCCCGACCCATATATCTCCACTGTTAGCATTTTGGTGCTCTTACTCCAGTTTATTTCAGACAGATAATAAGTAGACACCAAATTTGTACTTAAAGTTCCTGAGGTTTTCCACAATCACATTTCTGCCAAAAGTCACATATGTCACAGAATTCTTCTCCTAAGAAATTTAGCCACCTGTTAACTTTTATTGGGTTTTTTGCACCTCCCCGGTGATGCCTTTTTTTTTGTTTTCCAAAGAAATAAAGTCATTACTTTTCAAAAGTTGCTGCCTTGCCCAATAAGTTAACAAAAGCAAAACTTTGTGATCAGGAATGTTAGCTAAGTTTAATAAACTCTGCAAAACAGATGATTCTAAGTCATTCTTCAGTAACATCGCATATTAACATGGATGTGATCTTGGGGTTCACATATCCACAAATATCTACTATCATTTATACACATTTTTAAACACACATGCACAGGTATACATAAATAAAATTGGTAATAGATACATACTTTTATATCTTTTTTCCCATTTGCCACCACAGCAGAACAATTTTCTTGATAAAATTAAGTTTTATCAAGTTTAAAAACTAAAGTTTTTAAAACTGCATAATGGTAATCGTGTCATTAAGCCATTACTCATTTACACAACAATGCATTGTTAGTTATTTTGAACACTTCAGATTTGGACTACTGTAAATAGTGTTGGAATGTACATTGCTGCAAATAAATGTTCATTGTATCTTTCATATTTCCTTAGGATAGATTCCTAGCAATGAGATTAATAGCTCAAAAGGTACAAATATTTTAAAACATTTTCCCTCTCTCCATGTATGTGTGTTGTGTATACACATATATGTACATACATTCCTCTCTATATATATATTTATAAATATATAAAATATATGTTTATCTGTTTATCCATCTAGGAAACAAATTACTTCCCAGAAGTATTGTACAAATATCCCTCCTCTATCCTGGAGCCCACTCTGGGCATGTTCTTGGTCCCCTTCTCCATCAACATTAGTAGAGGACAATAGGCTTTTAAAACAGTTACAAAGGGGCGCCTGGGTGACTCAGTCATTAAGCGTCTGCCTTCAGCTGGGGTCATGATCCCGGGGTCCCTGCTCTGCGGGAAGCCTGCTTCTCCCTCTCCCACTCCCCGTGCTTGTATTCCCTCTCTCACTGTGTCTCTCTCTGTCAAATAAATAAAAAATCTTAAAAAAAAAATCAGCTACAAAAACAAACAAAAAAACAGCTATGACAATTTAACATAGAAACCTCTTTTTCATATTTCTTCAGTTTTCATTTGTGTTACACTGGTAAAGTTTAATACGATCCTTCTATATATTAGCTATTTTTTTCTTCTGTAGTGTTCTGTTCAAGTTCTTCGGACATTGATTTTCTTGAGGTTAAGTGCTTTTCTAATTGATTTTTATGGGCTGTTTGGACACCAATGATATTTTCTTTTTGCACTTTTATGGCAAATATTTTATGAGGTTGTTTTGTTTTAATTTTGCACACAGCATCTTTGACATTTAAAGTATGCATTTATTCAAATCCTTTATGTCTCCTTAGTAATTTTCTTGAGGGTTCTTAAGACGCTCATTCCCAGATCACTTAAATTCTTACCTGTATGTGAAAATACTTTCTTGCTGTATTTGGCCATATGGTGATGAGTTGAAGGGCTAAGGTGGGGGAGGCTAGAATGGTAGGCAGGAGCCTACGCAGGAGAAGATATTGAAAAATTATGAAAGAAGTACAAATGGCCAAGACGTTTCACTTTGAGTCACTAGCAAGAGATTCTGCATTTTGTTTTGTTTTAAGTAACAATCATTGCTTTAAACTAGCTCTTTCTCATTTCACTCTTGAATTATTGCAATGGCCCCCAATTTTGCCTCCTCACTTCCAGTCTTTTCCAACACCAATCCCAACTTCTAAAATACAAATCTGATGTTTTCACTTTCCAGTTGAACTCCCTTCCATCAGCGTTCATGTACAGTCTCCTAGCAGGTCATCCTGCACCCTCTGCCTCCCACTCCAGCCTCCCCTCTGCCTCTCTGTCCTTCACATTGGGCACTGACCTATCACTGTGTTCCATTAGACTTGCTGTCTCTGCTCATGGTGTTCCCCCTACTTGAAATCCTTTCCTTTATTCTCTTATATTCAAGCCACGTAGCATCTCCCCCCAAAAAGCAGCTCCTTGTATCTACACTCTGCTGTATAATCCTCTTCTTTCTGTTTGTGGCATCCTAGGCTGAACAGTATCATAAATGTAAACAAAAACAATTCAGGACAAGAGATTAAGAAGGAAAGGACAAAGTAAGAGCCTGAGTCATTCCCTCTGGGTTCTGTCAAAACAAAAACAAAAACAAAACAACAGAAACAAAAAACAAAAAGAAAACAACACACAAACCTTGGCAATGAAGATGAAGGTTGAGCAGATTTTTAAATATTAACATTTATTTTAGGAGGCACAGGGTAGAAAGGCATTTACATGTGTGTCTTGCCCCTACCAGAATGTGAGTTCCTGGAGGGCTGTGACAGTATCAAATACCCATTGTGGTCCTGACATCTACATGAGGCTTGGCACATCAAAGTCCTCAACCAGTGTTTTGATTCATTGCTCTGATTTCCAAATGGTGGCAGGTTTCCCATTTATCCAGCAAACCAGTCTGCAGCAATTCCAGGCCACTATAAAGGGTAATGTGATCATCTCTGATCATCTTTTACACTCAGGTTATTATTGACCAATTCATGAAAATGTGCTGATTAACAAGCCACCAAACTGAAAGAGATAGCTCTTCGTAAGACACTTTTTAAGGAGTGGGTTTTATAGCCTAGTAGCCTAGAAGCATGTGCCTGGAATATCTGAGAGAGATAGTCTTTTGAAAGTGTGGATGATGGAACAACAAGGGGGAGAAAAATGATTTTTTGTTTTGTTTTGTTTTGTTTTGTTTGTGTGTGTGGTTTTTTTTTTTAATAGAAGAGTGTTGGAAGAACATGAACAGAGTCACAGCAAGTGAGGCAATTACAGAGGTAGATGGTGACCAGAGGGTGGAAGAAGTCTTATATCTCACAAGGAGGATAGTGGACTCCATCCTGTTGATGAGAGGGACCTGCTGGCTGAAGGCTTTTGAGTTTGGGAATGTTACACATTTTCCTTATAAAGAAATGACTCTGGCATAGCATAGGCAGGAGAAAAAAACCTGTGAAGGCCAGAGGTAAGAAGAGTCATGGTAGGCTTAAATGTCAGTGAGGCGATCTGCAGGCGACAATTCTTGAATGATGTGTAGAACACCAGATGAGGAAGATGACGTGTGTGTAGACTGAACACACAAGTTGTGTTTCCAAGTCAGGTAGTCATTAAGCAAAACAATTGACAGAGGGATTTTAGATCAATCACTTGTTCACTCAATAACTATTTGTTGAGTGTGGATTATATACAAGGTACTCTTCTGGCCTGAAAAGAGTAGAAGAACTAAGGTACTGCCTTTATTCTGGAGGAAATTTTGGTTAGCTATGAAGATAAATAAGAGCTCAGCTAACAGTGACCATTTAGCCACAGTGTACTGTGTGTTGTGTTTTTTAATGAATTTTCATTAGTTCTTGCAACATCCCCATGAACTGGTGATGTTATTTCTCTCTGGGCTTCATGCCTCCACACTAGTAAAGTGGGGGTAATAATAGCACCAATTCATAGAGATGATGTGATCCTCAGGAAGTAAGAGTGGGTCTGCTCAATACCATATTCCAAACTCTCACTCATTTCCCAATACTGCCTCCCAGGCAATTGTGGCACCAAGAGATGGAAGTGTTAAAGAGCTACATAAATCAAGTACATTGGGAACTTAAAGAGAAAAAAAGGCAAAAATATGGCCAGGACCTTAGAGGTTGGGTTTTAGAAGGACTCCAATGCCTGAGAGAAGGTAGAGTACTTTCTGAGCCTGAAAAAAAATGAACTGGCACAAAATGTCAATTCAAAACAAGTATCCTATCCTCAAACCAGAGTGTTTGCCTTCAAATCTTCAAAAACCAGGATGAAAGAAAGTAGTTAGGAATTTTCAAGGCAATTGCCTTGGACATTGAGAAAGCAGTCATATTTTGACCTTCAACTGTGAGATAAGACAGAAAGTAAAGTCTTTGATTTAAAATATTTAGGAAAAACCAAAATCAGCACCATCACCAAAACAAAACAAAACAAAACAAAAACCAAAAACAATTAAAAAAAAAAAAACAAAAACGCTGACACTTAAAGGCACCAGGCATCAAATCACAAGTCTATAAACTTCACACAGTGGAATTTTCCAGTAATGAATTCCATAAACTCTTAAATTGGTGAGACTTCTCCCTCTTCTTCTCCACACACCTTATTAAACACAAGGTTGGAGTTTTACGGGCTTTGCAGTAAATGTGAGTCCTCACAGCACTCATGGTATTGGCAAAAACGTTTCAGTTGTCATTATTTCACATTTAATAGATGAAAGTGAGCAGGAGAGGGGAAGCTAGGGAAGGATTTGATTTACGGTTGTCCTTGTACCAAAGTGTCCTTGACAATCTGTTTTAGGATGCTCCTCAAATCGTCACAGAAAGATCTGCCAAATGCTCTACTGCAGGGCAAAAACTCGGTGGGTTTTATGTGCTGCCGGATCAATGGCCTATTTCTTCAAACTCTAACGTAGGTTCAGAGTTTTCTGGAAACTTAAGAAAGAAAAAATAAGAAGCTCATTTGATGGCTGGTTGCATAAAAGTCAACACCTGCTACTTAGATTTTTTTTTTTAATGCCTGGTTAAGGGAAAATGTCAAGGGCTTTCCAAATTTGCATCAATTTGAATAAAACCATTGTTATACAGCTTGCAAAAAGTCAAAACACTTTGGGAGAAGTTAGAACAATTTTTTTTTTCTTGCAGAGATTGGCATAAAAGCAAAACCTCAGAGATCTTAATCTGAAGTAATCTTGCAAGAATTGCTCAGGCCCATATTTACCAATTAAACTTATGTTCCAGAAGATAAAGCTTTTGCTGAATTAGAGTATATAATTTGATAGATAAGGGAATCTCTTCCCTGCATAAATATTTTATCAGGAAGTAAAAATATACAAGTTGATACTCCCAATAAAGCCGTGAATATCAAGGAAAAGTGATCTTCTAACTTGTGTTTCAAGGGAAATAATTTTGATTGAGAATCCAAGTTCCATGATATGTTTTTTCTAGTAAAGAGAATGCTATATATATACAAACAAAAACATTTTTTAGATTAACAAAATAATTGCAGATGGATTTTGTGTGCCAAGTTAAAAAATAAATGTGACATGCATTTTTCCTCTAAAACATAAAAAATTGAACCTGAAAATAATTCTCAAGTATATCTAATTGCCATTAGCTTGATAATTAGGGCTCAAGCAGATTTATGTGGTCTTGGGTACTCAGAGATAAGTATCATGGTGTGTGGGAAAGGTTTCCATAAGTAGACTTCACACTCTTGTTTTTTATGAAGTGTTGGATAATGTAGAGAGCATTAAATGAGTACTTACATTGATAACGATGATTAGTAAGCAGTAATGAGATTTTTCCAAGATGTACATGAGTCATTTAGGCAAGATCTAACTGAAAAAACTGAATTTCAACTTTCTCATCTTGGGTCATTAAATTTGCCTACAAATCAATCCTGCTACTTAGTATATGAGAGCTATTAATATGAATGACTTGACTCTTAAATTAAGTTCCTCATCAAAATGAGTAAGAGATTAAAATGGTTTCCAAACTTTTTGGTGGACTACTTGGTTATCCATCCTTAAGGAGATAAGACTTTAATAAAATCTTGTGAAACCATGTCTGAGCCACAGTGCTTGGCTGTGGAACTCCCACCTGTAACACTAGAGAAGCTAAATGCTCAATCTTGGGACCACAGAACCTTCTTTGGAAGGAAGATGATAAGAATGGAAGAAATTACTTCATTCCTTCCACCTTGATTTTTTTCTTCTTTCTTGCCTGTGCAATAATTCAGGCTTGGGAGTCTTTCTCACCCTTTGAATAGCAGAACCAAACAAAGTTCTAATGAAGAATGATCAGCAGCCAAGGACCACTCTGTTCTAGCCCATTTTCCATCCTGAACTGCTTTATCTTCTAGCAGTAAAACATTATTGAGTTCTTGCAATGTGCCAGGCACTCTCGGTTGGCTACGTTCTTTCCCTGAGAAGAACCCTATGAAGTAGGCATGATCACTGTCTCCATTAAAAATGAGAAAAATGAAGCATAGAGTATTTAAGCAATTTTTTTCCTGGTTTGTGAGAGAGCTAGAATGTTAACACAGGCAGCATGAACTTCACAGCCTTCACTTTTAATCACCACACCTTATTGACTTTCAAATTTATATTATGATGCAGCTGATGTTTGGAATAGCATCCCTGAAGGCCAGAGCCAAGAGTGTCATATTATGTTTGTCCCTATTTTCTGTTTTCAAAAACTTTAATCTATTTTCATTAGATGCAGCATTCACAAATATGTGGAATATTAGATTAACCAGAACACACAGTATCTAATCTGTCTTCCATGACATAACAATTACTGAATATCAGAAAGAGCCATCCCTTTGCATCTTTAGCTTTAGTTCTGGTCCTGAAACAAAGTCACCTCTTTCAGACCTGGTCTCCCTGCTCATCCACAGAGTGTGCCTTTGCCTCTTCCCCTGCCTCCTGATACACTAACTATAAGCTTGTCTATCATCCACCCTGACTTGGGAAGACTGAGACCACATCTTATTACTCTCTTCGTTTATCCCCAGCATCCAATACAATGCCTGCCCAGTGAATATTGACTGAATTAAAGGATGAAGAGCTTCAGTTCTGACTTCTGTTTATGGGATGATAATATTTGCATTGACTGAAACTTGGGAGAGATGATGAATAGGAAACTGTGCAGAATGAAAACTTGGTATAAAACAAAAGACTCTTTCTTTGAGGATTCTTTGTAATCATTTTATCTGTAGGTAAACTTGACTTGTCTGAGGGTCACACCCAAAGGAAATTATTATTGGGCAAATTTTCCAAAGCTATTTCAAAAACTAAATCACTTCATTTTTCACTCCAATAAATCCTGGTCCTTGTAATGAAAGGAAGAAATAAGAAACTTTTGGTTGCAGAGGTTCTGGATAAGGCTTTATAGAACCAGAAGAAATAAAACCTCAAAGCTGTCATTTTCAAGGAAGATTCTCTAGCTACAACTCAGAGTGGGGAATATGGGGCATCTACTCTGCACAGGCTCCATATTAGGCACTTTTATGTAAAATTTCACCAAGCTCCATAATTGTTATGTGAGAAAAAACAACCCAATTTTATAAGTTGAGGAAATAGAGGCTGAGAAAGGTTTACAACTCATCCAAGGTCATATATTTAAGAGGTAGGAGCATTAGGATTGAATCCATATGTGTATGACTCAAAAAGTTTAGCACATATCAAAAGCACTGGCAATAAAAGCAAAAATAAACAAGAGGGATGACATCAAACTAAAGACTTCTGCACAGCAAAGGAAACCATTAACAGAGTGAAAAGGCAACCTACAGGATGGGAAAATTATTTTTAAATCATATATCTGATAGGGGATTAGTATCCAAAATATATAAAGAACTTCGACTACTCAATAGCAAAAAAAAAAAAAAAAAAAAAAAAATCCAATTAAAAATGGGCATAGGAACTTAATGGCCATTTTTCTACCCAAAAAAGATACAGATGGCAACAGATACATGAAAAGGTGCTCAATGTGCTAATCACCAAGGAAAAGCAAATCAAAACCACAATGAGATATCACTTCACACCTGTTAAAGTGGTTATCACCAGAAAGACAATAGAGAACAGGTGTTGGTAAGGATGTGGAGAAAAGGTAGCCCTTTTGCACTGTTGATGGGAATGTAAATTGTATAGCCACTATGAAAAATGGCATGAATAATCCTCAAAAAATTGAAAATAGAAATGTTATATGATTCAGCAATCCCACCTCTGGGCATATAGCCAAAGGAAATGATATCACAGTTTTGAAGAGGTATCTGCACTCCTATGTTCATTAAAACATTATTTACAACAGTCAAGACATGGGAATAATCTAGGTGTCCATCAATAGATAATTCAAGAAAATACTTGAATATTACTCAGCCATGTGAAAGACGGAATTCTTGCCATTTGCTTAAAATAGATGGACCTTGAGGATATTATGCTAAGTAAAATAAGTTAGAGAAAGACAAACACAGTATGATCTGAATTATATATGGAATTTAAGAAAAATAGACTAATAGACACAGAGAACAGATTGGTGGTTGGCAGGGCTAGTGGATGGGAGGTGAGGCAAATGGGTGAAGGCAGTCAGAAGAACAAACTTCCAGTTATAAGATAAATAAGTTCTGGTGGCGGAGCAAGATGGCGGAGGAGAAGGAGACCTGGATTTCGTCTGGTCTCAGGAATTCAGCTGAATAGGGATCAAACCATTCTGAACACCTACGAACTCAACAGGAGATCGAAGAAAAGAATAGCAACAACTCTCTGAACAGAAAAGCAACCACTTACTGGAAGGTAGGACGTGCAGAGAAGTGAATCCGAGGCGATATTCGGGAGGATAGACGGTGGGGGAGGGGGCCTCCGTCGGCCGCTTCTGGCAAGTGATAGAGCCGCGGAGCACAAAATCGGACCTTTTAGAAGTCGGCTCCGCTGAGGGACGTCGCTCCAGTGGCTAAGTGGGGGGTGGAACCCTCACGGGACAGTGTGGTCTCAGGACCCTTGGGGTCACAGAAAGACCGGGGGTGCCTGAGTGCAGCAGAGCTCCCAGGTATTGGAGCGGGGAAGCCAGCTGCAGAGACGGAGCCAAGGCACAGGCACTCAGCCCAGGGTGGCCATAAACTGTGATCCGCGGCCCAGTCGGGCCACTGCTCCTCGAGCAGGGACCCAACAAGCGGCAGAGCTGGGGAGACTCCCCTTCCTCCCCCAGGAGGAGAGGCACGGGAGTGCACCGCAAGGATCTGCTGGGTTTGGAGACTCCACATGGGGTCGGGTGCCAGAGATAGAAACACTCGGTCACAGGCCGGGGGAGCACGGAGAGCAGCCGGAGACTGGGGAGATGGGAGTGACTGCTTTTCCCTGGGGGTGCACTGAGGAGCGGGGCCCTGAGTTCTCAGTTCTCCGGGCAGAGATTGGGAGGCCACCATTTTCACCCTGGTCCTCCAAAGCTGTACCGAGAGCTTGCAGGGAACAAAAGCTCCTGAGAGCAAACCCGAGCAGCTTGCTTAGTCCGGACTGACAAGGGTGGGGCAATTCCGCCTCCGGCAAAGACATTTGGAAACCACAGCAACAGGCCCCTCCCCCAGAAGATCTGCAGGAACAGCCAGCAAGCCAAGACCAAGTTTACTGATCAAGGAGAACAGGAGAACTCCAGCGCTAGGGGAATACTGCACATAGAATTCATGGCTTTTTTACCATGATTCATTAGTTTTTCAAAGTGAACTTTTTTAACTGTTTTTTTTTTAATTTTTCTTTTTCCCTTTTTCAAACAACATCTTATCAATCTCTTTTTAAAAAAAACATTTTTTATTTTTCATTTTTAGAGTCATATTTTATCCCTTCATAGTAGTTACCCTTATTTTTGGCATATATATGTAAGTTGTTCTCTCTTTAAAATTTTGAGATACAGTTTCTTCTAACAGATCAAAATATACCCTAAATCACTAGTGTATGGCTTTGTTCTAGTCTCCTGCCTGATCACATACTCTTCCTTTTATAAAATCTTTTATAATTTTCATTTTACAGTCATCTTCCATCCCTTCATTGTATCAACCCTTATTTTGTCCATGTATAAGTCTTTCTTCCTTTACAATTTTAGGAGGCGCTTTCTTCTAACAGACCAAAATATGCCCAAAATCTAGTGTGTGGCACTGATCTATCTATGCACTAGCCTGATCATATTTGATCATATTCTGCTTTTTTTTGTTTTGTTCTGTTTTTGTTTGTTTTTACCTTTTTCTTTTTCTTTTTCTTTTTTTCTCTTTCTTTTTTCTTTCTTTCCTTTCTTTTCCCCTGGTTTCAGGTCTTTTCTGATTTGTATACAGTATATTTGCTGGGGACATTGTTAACCTGTTGGCATTTTGATCTCTCATTCATCTATTCTCCTCTGAACAAAATGACAAGATGAAAAAAATCACCTCAGTAAAAAGAACAAGAGGTAGTACCGTCTGCCAGGGACCTACTCAATACGGACATTAGTGCGATGTCGGGCCTAGAGTTCAGAATCATGAGTTTAAAGATACTAGCTGGACTTGAAAAAAGCGTGGAAGTTATTAGAAAACCCCTTCTGGAGAAATAAACGAACTAAAATCTAACCAAGTCAAAATCAAAGAGGCTATTAATGAGGTGCAATCAAAAATGGGGGCACTAACTGCTAGGATAAATGAGGCAGAAGAGAGAATCAGTGATATAGATGACCAAATGATGGAAAATAAAGAGGCTGAGAAAAAGAGAGAGAAACAACTACAGGATCACGAGGGCAGAATCCGAGAGATAAGCGATATAAGATGAAAAAACATTAGAATAATTGGGATTCCAGAAGAAGAAGAAAGAGAGAGAGGGGCAGAAGGCATATTGGAGCAAATTATAGCAGAGAACTTCCCTAATGTGGGGAAGGAAACTGGCATCAAAATCCAGGAGACAAAGAGAACCCCTCTCAAAATCAATAAAAATAGGTCAACACCCCATCTAATAGTAAAACTTACAAGTGTCAGAGACAAAGAGAAAATCCTCAAAGCAGCTCGGGAGAAGAGATATGTAACCTACAATGGTAGAAATATTAGATTGGCAAGAGACCTATCCACAGAGACCTGACAGGACAGAAAGGACTGGCATGATATCTTCAGAGCACTAAACGAGAAAAATATGCAGCCAAGAATACTATATCCAGCTACGCTGTCATTGAAAATAGAGGGAGAGATAAAAAAACTTCCAGGACAAAAAAAAACTAAAGGAATTTGCAAACACGAAAGCAGCCCTCCAAGAAATATTGAAAGGGGTCCTCTAAGCAAAGAGAGAGCCTAAAAGCAGCATAGATCAGAAAGGAACACAGACAATATACAGTCACAGTCACCTTACAGGCAATACAATGGCACTAAATTCATACCTTTAATAGTTACCCTGAATGTAAATGGGCTAAATGCCCCAATCAAAAGACACAGGCTATCAGATTGGATTAAAAAACAGGACCCATCGATATGCTGTCTGCAAGAGACTCATTTTAGACCCAAAGACACCACCAGATTGAAAGTGAGGGGGTGGAAAACCATTTACCAGGCTAATGGACACCAAAAGAAAGCTGGGGTGGCAATCCTTATATCAGACAAATTAGATTTTAAAACAAAGACTGTAATAAAAGATGAAGAACGACACTATATCCTGCTTAAAGGGTCAACAAGAAGATCTAACAATTGTAAATATCTAATGCCCCTAACATGGGAGCAGCCAATGATATAAGGCAATAATAACAAAAGCAAAGAAACACATTGACAACAATACAATAATAATGGGGGACTTTAACACCCCCTGACTGAAATGGACAGATCATCTAAGCAAAAGATCAACAAAGAAATAAAGACTTTAAATGAAACACTGGACCAAATGGACTTCACAGACATATTCAGAACATTCCATCCCAAAGCAACGGAATACACATTCTTCTCTAGTGCCCATGGAACATTCTCCAGAACTGATCTCATCCTAGGTCACAAATCAGGTCTCAACCAGTACCAAAAGATTAGGATTATTCCCTGCATATTTTCAGACCACAATGCTTTGAAACTAGAAGTCAATCACAAGAGGAAAGTCGGAAAGAACTCAAATACATGGAGGCTAAAGAGCATCCTACTAAAGAATGAATGGGTCAACCAGAAAATTAAAGAAGAATTAAAAAAAATCATGGACACCAATGAAAATGAAAACACAACTGTTCAAAATCTTTGGGATACAGCAAAGTAGGTCCTGAAAGGAAAGTATATAGCAATACAAGCCTTTCTCAAGAAACAAGAAAGGTCTCAAATACACAATCGAACCCTACACCTAAAGGAGCTAGAGAAAAAACAACAAATAAAGCCTAAACCGAGCAGGAGAAGAGAAATAATAAAGATCAGAGCAGAAATCAATGAAATAGAAACCAAAAGAACAGTAGAACAAATCAACGAAACTAGGAGCTGGTTCTTTGAGAGAATTAACAAGATTGATAAACCCCTGGCCAGACTTAGCAAAAAGAAAAGAGAAATGACCCAAATCAACAAAGTCATGAAAGAAAGAGCAGAGATCACAACCAACACCAAAGAAATACAAACAATTACAAGAACATATTATGAGCAGCTCTATGCCAGCAAATTAGATAACCTGGAAGAAATGGGTGCATTCCTAGAGATGTATCAACTACCAAAACGGAACCAGGAAGAAATAGAAAACCTGAACAGACCTATAGCCACTAAGGAAATTGAGGCAGTCATCAAAAATCTCCCAACAAACAAAAGCCTAGGGCCAGAAGGCTTCCTAGGGGAATTCTACCAAACATTTAAAGAAGAATTAATACCTATTCTCCTGAAACTGTTCCAAAAAATAGAAATGGAAGGAAAATTTCCAAACTCATTTTATGAGGCCACCATTACCTTGATCCCAAAACCAGACAAAGACCCCATCAAAAAGGAGAATTACAGACCACTACCCTTGATGAAAATGGATGCAAAAATTCTCAACAAAATACTAGCTAATAGGATGCAACAATACATTAAAAGGATTATTCACCATGACCAAGTGGGATTTATCCCTGGGCTGCAAGGTTGGTTCAACATCTGCAAATCAATCAACGTGATACAATACATCAACAAAAGAAAGAACAAGAATCATATGATCCTCTCAATAGATGCAGAAAAAGCATTTAACAAAGTACAGCATCCTTTCTTGATCAAAACTCTTCAGAGTATAGGGATAGAGGGTACTTACCTCAATATCATAAAAGCCATCTATGAAAAACCTACAGCGAATATCATTCTCAATGGGGAAAAACTGAGAGCTTTTCCCCTAAGGTCAGGAACGCGGCAGGGATGTCCATTATCACCACTCCTATTCATCATAGTATTAGAAGTCCTATCCACAGCAATCGGACAACAAAAAGAAATCAAAGGCATCCAAATCAGCAAAGAAGAAGTCAAACTCTCACTCTTTGAAGATGATATGATACTATATGTGGAAAATCCAAAAGACTCCACCCCAAAACTGCTAGAACTCATACAGGAATTCAGTAAAGTAGCAGGATATAAAATCAATGCACAGAAATCAGTGGCATTCCTATACACCAAAAACAAGACAGAAGAGAGACAAATCAAGGAGTCGATCCCATTTACAATTGCACCCAAAACCATAAGATACCTAGGAATAAGTTTAACCAAAGAGGTAAAGGATCTGTACTCAGAAAACTATAAAATATTCATGAAAGAAATCGAAGAAGACACAAAGAAATGGAAAAACGTTCCATGCTCATGGATTGGAAGAACAAACACTGTGAAGATGTCAATGCTACCTAGAGCTATCTACACATTCAGTGCAATCCCCATCAAAATACCATCCACTTTTTTCAAAGAAATGGAACAAATAATCCTAAAATTTGTATGGAACCAGAAGAGACCCTGAATAGCCAGAGGAATATTGAAAAAGAAAAGCCAAGCTGGCGGCATCACAATTCCGGACTTCCAGTTCTATTACAAAGCTGTCATCATCAAGACAGTATGGTACTGGCACAAAAACAGACAGAAAGATCAGTGGAACAGAATCGAGAGCCCAGAAATGGACCCTCAACTCTATGGTCAACTTATCTTTGACAAAGCAGGAAAGAATGTCCAATAGAAAAAAGACAGTCTCTTCAACAAATGGTGTTGGGAAAATTGGACAGCCACATGCAGAAGAATGAAACTGGACCATTTCCTTACACCACACACAAAAATAGACTCCAAATGGTTGAAAGACCTAAACGTGAGACAGGAGTCCATCAAAATCCCAAAGGAGAACACAGGCAGCAACTTCTTCGACCTCAGCTGCAGCAACTTCTTCCTAGAAACATCGCCAAAGGCAAGGGAAGCAAGGGCAAAAATGAACTATTGGGATTTCATCAAGATAAAAAGCTTTTGCACAGCAAAAGAAACAGTTCATAAAACCAAAAGACAACCGACAGAATGGGAGAAAATATTTGCAAATGACATATCAGATAAAGGGCTAGTATCCAAAATCTATAAAGAACTTATGAAACTCAACACCCAAAGAACAAATAATCCAATCCAGAAATGGGCAGAAGACATGAACAGACATTTTTCCAAAGAAGACATCCTAATGGCCAACAGACCCATGGAAAAGTGCTCAACATTGCGCAGCATCAGGGAAATCCAAATCAAAACCTCAATGAGATACCACCTCACACCAGTCAGAATAGCTAAAATTAACAAGTCAGGAAACGAGAGATGTTGGCATGGATGTGGAGAAAGGGAAACCCTCCTACACTGTTGGTGGGAAGGCAAGCTGGTGCAACCATTCTGAAAACAGTATGGAGGTTCCTCAAAAAGTTGAAAATAGAGCTACCCTATGACCCAGCAATTGCACTACTGGGTATTTACCTCAAGGATACAAATATAGGGATCCGAAGGGGTACATGCACCCCGATGTTTATAGCAACAATATCCACAATAGCCAAACTGTGGAAAGAGCCAAGATGTCCATCGACAGATGAATGGATAAAGAAGAAGTGGTATATATACACAATGGAATATTATGCAGCCATCAAAAGGAATGAGATCTTGCCATTTGCAACGATGTGATGGAACCGGAAGGTGTTATGCTGAGTGAAATAAGTCAATCAGAGAAAGACAAGTATCATATGACCTCAGTGACATGAGGAATTCTTAATCTCAGGAAACAAACTGAGTGTTGCTGGAGTGGTGGGGGGTGGGAGGGATGGGGTGGCTGGGTGATAGACATTGGGTAGGGTATGTGCTATGGTGAGTGCTGTGAATTGTGCAAGACTGTTGAATCACAGATCTGTACTTCTGAAACAAATAATGCAATATATGTTAAGAAAAAAAAAAGAAGAAGTTAGCAGGAGGGGAAGAATGAAGGAGAGTAAGTCGGAGGAGGAGATGAACCATGGGAGACGATGGACTCTGAAAAACAAACAGGGTTCTGGAGGGGAGAGGTGTGTGGGGGGGAATGGGTTAGCCTGGTGATGGGTATTAAGGAGGGCACATTCTGCGTGGAGCACTGGGTGTTATGCACAAACAATTAATCATGGAACACTACATCAAAAACTAATGATGTAATGTATGGCGATTAACATAACAATAGAAAATTTAAAAAGATAAATAAGTTCTGGGGATATAATGTAAAACATGGTAACTATAATTAAAAGTACTATTTTGTATATTTTAATGTTACTGATAGAGTAGATCTTAAAAGTTCTTTTTTTCATTTTGAAAGATATTTTTCTATGTTATGTTAGTCACTACACAGTACTTCATTAGATTTTCATGTAGTGTTTGTTCCTTGATTCATTATTTGTGTATAACAACCCTGTCCTCATTGCAATATGTGCCCTCCTTAATACCCATCACCAGGCTAACCCATCCCCCCCCGCCGAAACCCTGAGTTTGTTTCCTGGAGTCCATAGTCTCTCATGGTTCATCTCCCTCTCTGATTTTCCTTCCTTCATTTTTCCTTTCCTTCTCCTAATGTCCTCCATACTATTCTTTATGTTCCACATGTAAATGAAACCATATGATAATTGTCTTTCTCTGCTTGACTTATCTCATTTAACATAATCACCTCCACTTCCATCCATGTCGATGCAAATGGTGGGTATTCATCCTTTCTGAGGGCCGAGTAATAAAGAAATGTTACTATGTGAGGTGATGGTTGTTAGCTAAGCTTATATGGTGATCATATAGGTACATATATCCAATCATTATGTTGTACACTTGAAACTAATACAGCATCCTAAATCCCCATTATATCTCAATAAAACAGAAATTTAGGACTTTCTACTTTATCATATACCTTACTAACAACAAAAGTACTCACCCCTTCCTATGCTAGTCTTGCCTCCCGATTCTTCTTTGGCAAAACCTAAAGGTGGTGTTGTTAGGCTCAGGAAGCAAGCAAGAATTTGTGTTTATTACTGTGTTTATCCATGAATTAGGGTTATTATACCTGTAAGTAATAAAAACCCAACTCCAATGACCTTATGAATAACAGGGAAATTATCCATGTATATGGTCATACCCTGTAGTACAGTTAAGCTGTCAAAAGGACAAGGGAGCAGGTAGACCTAAGAAACATCTAGAATTGAGAATTTAAATGCCATTAGAGCTACTTCTTTGGTTCCTAAGCCTGCTTCTTATTCTCCGTGCTACCTTTCTTCTGCCCTACTACAGACAGGGACATAGACAGCTCCCATGCATCAAAAGCTTCATTATCCAATCAGAGAACACTGTGAATCCGAGTCTCAGGTTCAAAATTGGTGGAAAAGACTCTAATTGGTCAGCAAGACATCATGTCTCCCTTGCACCAGCAAACCAAGGCCAAGGACACAAGGCAGAGTAGATCACTCCACAGTACTGGAGGAGGGTTCACATAGATCATTGGACACATGTTCTCCTCCACAGGACCCCAGTGTATTGGGATTGAATCAGTCCAGGAGAGAATACGAGGCATATTTGGAGGAAAACATTGCCTAGATTCAGAACATGCTGAAGTCCCACATGTCTCAAGACTCATTGTTTTTCCCTATAGATATTTTTTTCTACCAAAAATTTTGGCTCTTGACAACCCAACTTCACTAGTATTTTTGCTTGGCAAGTAATACAAAGTTTCAGAGAAGTATTTCTACGTACTGTTTATAAAATTGTCATTTAATCAAGGGTAGCCTGGTTTGGGCTCACCCAGAAAAAGTTAAAAGTGCAATAACAGAGTAAGACACAAATAGAATTGTCAGAATCATAAGGTTGCCATGTTTTATTGAAAACAAGGGATTTCTGGATTTATGATATCTCATTTAGCTATAGAAAACAATTCTATGTAAAAGGCATCCCCAGTGATATCTCAAAATGGTATTTGCAACATGTATTCTTTGTAATTCTTATGTTAATCACACCGAGTTTCTTGTTAAAGATGCAGAGTTCAACTTCTTATTTGCCAATTTGAATACATTTTATTTCTTTATGTTGTCTGATTACTGTTGCTAGGATTTCTAGTACTATGTTGAACAATAGTGGCGAGAATGGGCATCCTTGTCATGTTCCTGATCTTAAGGGAAAGGTTCTCAGCTTTTCCCCATTGAGGATGATATTCGCTGTGGGTTTTTCATAGATGGATTTTATGAACTTGAGGAATGTTCCCTCTATCACTATACTCTGAAGAGTTTTAATCAGGAAAGGATGCTGTATTTAGTCAAATGCTTTTTCTGTATCAATTGAGAGGACCATATGGTTCTTCTCTCTCCTCTTATTAAAGTGTTCCATCACGTTGATTGATTTGTGAATGTTGAACCACACTTGTATCCTGGGGATAAATCCCACTTGGCCGTGGTGGATGATCCTTTTAATGTATTGTTGGGTCCTATTAGCTAGGATTTTGTTGAGGATTTTGGAATCCATATTCACCAGGGAAAGCAGTCTGAAATTCTCCTTTTTGATGGGGTCTTTGCCTGGTTTGGGGATTAAGATAATGCTGGCCTCATTGGATGAGTCTGGAAACTTCCCTTCTGTTTCTATTTTTTGAAACAGCTTCAGGAAAGTAGGTATTATTTCTTCTTTGAATGTTTGGTAGAATTCCCCAGGGAATCCATCAGGCCCTGGACTCTTGTTTTTTGGGAGGTTTTTGATCACTGCTTCAATTTCCATACTGGTTATTGGCCTATTCACCTTGTCAATTTCTTCCTGTTTCAGTCTTGGCAGTTTATAGGCTTCTAGGAAGGCATCCATTTCTTCCAGGTTGCTTAATTTATTGGCATATAGTTGCTGATAATAATTTCTAATAATTGTTTCTATTTCCTTGGTGTTAGTCATGATCACTCCCCTTTCATTCATAATTTTATTAATTTGGGTCCTTTCTCTTTTCTTTTGGATAAGTCTGGCCAGTGGTTTATCAATCTTCTTAATTCTTTCAAAGAATCAGCTTCTCGTTTTGTTGATCTGATCTACTGTGTTTCTGGTTTCTAATTCATTGATCTCTGCTCTAATCTTAATTATCTTCTAATGCATGGCTTAGGCATCATTTGTTGCTTTTTCTCCAGTTCTTTAAGGTGTAAAGTTAGTTGGTGAATTCGGGATTTTTCTATTTTTTTTTTTTTTTTGAGTGAGGCTTGGCTAGCTATGTATTTCCCCCTTAGGACCACCCTTGCAGTGTCCCATAGGTTTTGGACCGATGTGTTTTCATTCTCATTGGTTTCCATGAATTGTTTAAGTTCTTCTTTGATTTCCTAGTTGACCCAAACGTTCTTGAGCAGTGTGGTCTTTAGCTACCAAGTGTTTGAATTTCTTCCAAATTTTTTCTTGTGATTGAGTTCCAGTTTTAAAGCATTATGATCTGAGAATATGCAGGAAATAATCTCAGTCTTTTGGTATTGGCTGATACCTGATTTGTGACCCAATGTGTGGTCTATTCTGGAGAAAGTTCCATGTGTGCTCGAGAAGAATGAGTATTCTGTTGTTTTAGGGTGGAATGTTCTGTATATACCTATGATGTCCATCTGGTCCAGTGTGTCATTCAAAGTTCTTGTTTCTTTGTTGATTTTCTGCTTAGATGATCTGTCTATTGCTGAGAGTGGAGTATTGAGGTCTCCTACAATTAACGTATTAATATCAATATGACTTTATTTTGGTTAACAGTTGGCTTATGTAGATGGTTGCTCCCACATTGGGGGCATAGACATTTACAATTGTTAGATATTCTTGTTGGATAGACCCTTTAAGAATGATATAGTGTCCTTCTGAGTCTGTAACTACAGTCTTCTTTAACTTAAAATCTAATTTGTCTGATATAAGAATTGCTACTCCAGTTTTCTTTTGAGGTCCGTTGGCAAGGAAAATGGATCTCCATCCCTTCACTTTCAGTTTGGATGTATCTTTAGGTTCAAAATGAGTCTCTTGCAGACAGCATATGGATGGGTCCTGTCTTTTTATCCAGTCTGTAATCCTGTGCCATTTTATGGGAGCATTTAGGTCATTCACATTGAGAGTGATTATTGAAAGATATGAATTAATTGCCATCATGGTGCCTGTGAAGTCCTTGTTTCTATAGGCTCTCTGTAAATTTCTGTTCTATATCACTCTTGGGGTCTTTCTCCTTTTATAGAACCCCCCCCCTTAATATTTCTTGCAGGGATGGCTTAGTGGTCACAAATTCTTTCAGTTTCTGCCGGTCTTGGAAGCTCTGCATCTCTCCATCCATTCTAAATGACAGCCTTGCCAGATAAAGTATTCTTGGCTGCATGTTCTTCTCATTTAGTACCCTGACTATGTCTTGCCAGTCCTTTCTGGCTTGCCAGGTCTCTGTGGATAGGTCTGATGTTATTCTGATGTTCCTCCCTCTGTACATAAAGATTCTCTTCCCCTAACTGCCCTTAAGATGGTTTCCTTGGTTCTAAGATTTGCGAGTTTTAGTATTACATGCTGGGATGTTGGCCTCTTTTCCTTGATCTTGGTAGGGGTCCTCTCTGCCTCTAAGACATGAATGTTTGTTTTATTCCCCAGATTAGGGAAGTTCTTAGCTACGATTTGCTCAAATATATCTTCTAGTCCTCTCTCTCTCTCCACCCCTTCAGTGACCCCAATAATTTTGACATTGGAATGTTTCATGGTGTCAGTTATTTCTCTGATTCTGTTTTCATAGATTTTGAACTGTTTCTCCCTGGCCTCCTCTTTTTCCTTCTTTTCTATCAGTTGGTCTTCTAGATCACTAATTCGTTCTTCTGCCTCGTTTACCCTAACTGTTAGATTACCTAGATTAGACCGGATTTCATTGATAGCATTTTTAAGTTCTGCCAGTGCAGCTTTCATTTCTGCCCTTAGAGACTCTATGTTGCCATTAATCAATTTCTCCATTCTAGCTATTGTCTTCACAACTGCTACTCTGAATTCCATTTCTGACATCTTGGTTATATCTGTATCCATTTGTAAATCTGTGGCAGAAGTCACAGTCTCTGAGTCTTTCCTATTTTTGGGGTTCTTCCTCCTAGTCATTCAGTTGAGGGGTGGTCGAAGGAATGTACAGAATCCAAATTATTGACCACAACCCAAGCAAGATGCACCTGTTTTATAGGGACCTTAGGGTTGTTGGCCTCTTGTTCTGCCAGGCTGTCTTCTGGGGGAGGGGCCTGCCGTGTTGTTACTCAGGCAACCCTGTTTGGGCAGAGTTGCCCTGCCCCCTGTGGGGGAGAGGATGGGCTTAGTGAAAACTGGTTTTGGGGGGCTTTGTTCTCTGGCAACTTTCCCTGGCAGTTTCTGTGTCTCTTCCGAGAGTCAGAGCAGAAGAGATTGTTTCCAACCCTCTGCCTCAGAACAGAAAGATCACAGTCTGTTCTTCAGTGAGCTCTCCAGATCACACTATCTCCATTTCTGTCTGTGCTGCTATAAACTGCAGTGTCCTAGCAGCAATGTTTGCAATAGCCAAACTGTGGAAAGAGCTGAGATGCCCTTCAACAGATGAATGGATAAAGAAGATGTGGTCCATATATACAATGGAATGTTACTCAGCCATCAGAAAGGATGAATACCCAACTCTTACAACAACATGGATGGGACTGGAGGAGATTATGCTAAGTGAAATAAGTCAAGCAGAGAAAGTCAATGATCATATGGCTTCACTTATTTGTGGAACATAAGGAACAGCATGGAGGACATTAGGAGAAGGAAGGGGAAAATGAAGGGGGGCAATTGGAGGAGGAGATGAACCATGAGAGACTATGGACTCTGAGAAACAAACTGAGGGTTTTAGAGGGGAAGGCGATGGGGGGATGGGTTAGCCCAGTGATGGGTATTAAGGAGGGCACGTACTGCATGGAGCACTGGGTGTTATACGCAAACAATGAATAATGTAACACTACATCGAAAACTAATTATGTACTGTATGTTGACTAACATAACATAATAAAATAAAATAATTTTTTTTTTAAAAGATGCAGAGTTCAGACCTACTAGATCAGGATATTTATGAATGGCATCTGGAACCTGGAGTTTAACAAGTTGCTCATATGATTTTTACAAACAACAAAGTTTAGCAGCATCTGGTCTTAGTCATTAACTGCTACCAACATGAGCTTGGGACTTTCATTCTTTCCTGGTGATGGATTGTCTTGGCACAACCTTTCTTGAAAGCAACTTTACAACATGTGTCAAGATCCTTAATATGTTCATAATTTTTATTGTTAGTAATTTTATTGTGGCGATCTTCCTCTTTTTAAGATTTATTTATTTATTTTAGAGAGAGGGAGAGAGAGAGTGCACAAGCGGGAGGAGCAGAGGAAGAGGGAAAGAATCTCAAGCAGATTCCCCATTGAACTTGGAGCCTCATGAGGGGCTCGACCTCATGACAATGAGACATGACCTGAGCTGAAAACAAGAGTCAGACACTTAACCGACTGAGCCACCCATGCGCCCCTGTGGTGATCTTTCTTGAGAAACTATTGTGAAATATGGAAAACATAAAGCATTAAGTAGAGAGACTAGTCATTACCTTATATTATGAGGGGAAGAAGAGAGCCATAAGATGAGGATAGTTATATCAATTTTGGCTAATCTACCTCAATGTAATACTACTCGAGGCATTAAAATGGATGTTTGTAAAAAGTGTGTAGTAATTTAACAAATTGCTTAAATTATGATGTTAAGTGAGGGGGGGAAAGTACAATTATAGTTATGCATACCAAAGTTACAAAATAACATTATATCTGGAAAACATCAGAAGGAAAGACATTGAAATAATAATAGTGGTTCATTGGATTATGAACAATTTTTTCCTTCTCTCTGCTTTTGTTTTCAAAATGTTCTACAATAAATTGTTGCTACTCTTATAATAAAAAAAAGTAAGAACTCTTTTTATTGAGTAAAAGAAAACTTTTAACACTCTTAAACTTTAGAAAAGGAAATCCCACTTCCTGCCTGCCTCTGGGTATATGGATGCTATGCAACCACAACCGTATTAACTGGCTCCTGTGGTGAGCCCTTCCTTACCTTCTACTTTGCGTTCTGTGCCTGGGTGTCTCTAGATATAATCTTTGAGGTTATTTTTACTCTTCATTCTCCTTCATACCCCTTATCATATTTCTTATTTAATACAGAAACCGTCAATTCAGTTAGTTTTCATCACATTCCTTCTTATATCCCACAAATGTGTGTTTTTAAACTTCATGTTGCACTAGGTTGAGTCTATCATACTCCTTAATTTATCATCAGTTCCTACAAGGCACCTGTCTAGTTGTATGTATGTATGTATTTATTACATTGTATACCCATCACCCACTCTTATTCCCCTCCTCTTCCAAAAATGACCATTCTAGTGTTTTGTTTCGTTTTGTTTTTACTTCTCTCCTTTTACTTACATATATCCTTGTAGAATATGGATATTTCTGCTGTGAATATTTGATTTATGTTATATGATATTTGCTATAAGACCTTATTTTGTTTCTTTTCTTTGCCCATTTAAGTTTTGGAGGTGTAATCATGCTATGGATACACCTGGCCTGTAGCTCCTTTAATACAGTATTCTATGGTACACAGCCTACACGTTTTAACTACCATTCCCCCAGTCATCAACACCTACATTGACTCCAACCTCAACAACTATTTGCTTTAAAAAATACCCATGGTGCTATTATTTTCTTTAACTTTAGTAGGAATAGAAGCTGGCAACTTTTGTCCCTAAAAATAGTAAGGAGTTTCTGTCCCGTAATTGGAGAAAAATTAAGTTGAACTTTGGAACAAATCTTTTTTGTTGTTCTGGAAGAAAGGAAAAGAACGTTTTCCTTTGGGTTATGAAAAAAATTGGAAAATTCTCACTCTTTTGGGTGACTAGAAGACAGATACTGGGGACAAAATTAACCTGATTATCCTAGAATCAGAGGGTGTGTCCTTACTGGTCATATAAATTGGATTTTTTTTTTTAGAAGAATATAGACTTTGAAAATAAGGGGGTTTTTTTGGACCAAAATGTAATTCTTTTTCAGTGTGATTTTAAGATTAATCTAAGTTTATAATTTTTTTCTTGTGAATTGCCTTTGTTCTTTCTCTTTGAGGAATTGCTTGTAGTCAATGTACAGCTGAGATTATAAAAATAGACATAAGGATCTGTAGGCATGGACTTTGTTCATTCATTCAACATAAATTTATTGAGATTTACTATATTCCATGCACTGGCATAAGCAATGATCTATCGCAGGTAATAAAACAGCCCAGCCTTCATGAATCTTGTAGTTTTCATTTTATCCTAGAAGAATGACTAGGAAAAAAATCTTGCCTTCTCTTGGTGCTCCTTAAAAATACAAGGCCATTGGTTTTCCATATCTGATATTATTATTTATAAACCATTAATTATGAATATGCTAATTGTTTGGGGGGAGTTATTTTACATAAACACATCAATATAAATAATTATATTTGAGGAAAATGTCTTAAACAAAGAAATTATATACATGAATACATGAATATATATATGAATGGCAGTTGGGATAATTAAAAATCTGTTTCTACCTCCCTCTGTGGAAACCCATCCAAATGATTTTAGAAAGAGTAAAAAAATGAACATGATATCCCAGCTCTAATAACACAAGGGGTAGGTAGCCATTACAAGTCACAGTATATAAAGAATGTCTGAAATGAGGTATTTTAAAATGGGGGACAATGATAGCCTCTTCAAATTTATGTATAGATGTATATTTCTCTAAAATAACTGTCACAGTGTTTCAAGACCCCTCTGACAAACTTTTACTGGATGAAGGTATATAAGAAGATTGGGTAGATAGAAGAGAATATATCCTCAGAGAGACTTTAGACCAGCTTGAGAAATGGAGCAGAAAGAAGAAACATGAAGACGTGTCAACCTTATTAGCAATAATATTACTGAAACAGCCACCTAGGGGCAATCTGGAAAGAGGAAAAAAAGCAGATAGAAGCACACAGCACCTAAGATTTTCAGAAGTTCCTGTTAGCCCTAAAGCCTTTTGAATACTAGGGGAATATGGGTCCTCAAGCCAGAGGACATTGATTTAAGAAAGATTGAAACCATTAATCAAAATATAAGGTGTTGACTTTCTCAACCCTGTGTCTTCAGCCAGCTCTCCCATTGCTGGGAGCAAATAGCTAACTCAGAAGAAACAGTTCTCTTCAAGCTTCAGACATATGTAACAGAAAAAAAGTGGCTCAGAACTTACACACAAACTCTGTAATTAAAATGGTAATAATGTTGCTGAAAAAGATCCACGAAAATAAAATACCTAAACTTTATCAGAATTACTCTAGAAAATGATAAAGAATCAGACATCACAGGCAATTGAAAAGTTTCTCTGAAAAGAAATAAAGCTCAAAGGATAGATCTTAGAGATAAAAGGAAAAGAAACTGATAATGCTGTAGAAGGAAGTTAAAAAGTGAGAATAGATCAGAAAAAGAAAAAGGAAGAGAAAAAACCACCGTGGGGTTGAGAGTCATATTTAAAGTAACAACTGTCAACAGTTGCCAATTTGTTCTTTATACACTCAGAACTCCTAACAGGAAAACATATGAAAAACATACCAGGCATGAACAAAATTAAATAAACATGACTGAAAACATGGTCAAAGACAGTGGATAGGCTTGGCTAAATCACATATAAAAAATAGAAAAAAAATGTAAAATTATTTGCCAGAAGATAATATCAAAATATAAAATAAATTTCAGAGCATGTTTCTCATTGACATTATCTTTTAATTAAAGAATATTTCAGAATGACCTATGAATTTTACTATGATTGCATTGCTGGAGCCAAAGAACAAGACCAATGAAGATGGATAGGGTTTATCAGGAAGGAAATGGACATTTATCCTGGGAAACTTCACATCCTGAGTAAATAAGTCAGAACTGGAGAAGATGATCTTAGAATAACAATGGACATTACAACTTCCCTTCTCCTACGAGGTCTCATGGACTTGGGTCAGAGCCAGACTTCCACTGGAGTGGACCTGCTACCGAATGCCCTCACTGGGAAAGATGAGATGACAACGGGCTTCAAGAAACCTGAGGAATCAGCTTTCAAGGGCTCCCGAATGTGACCTGAGGATGTTAAACCTGGTCACAGCAGGCTGTAGTCTTAAGTCATTTTCTATATTCTCTTTCTTTATTTCTCTTTATTTTAAATTTCAGTTTCCATGGAAGTCTTATTGTAAAGTCATCTCCAGAGGTTCATGGTAGGAATGTAAGACAAAAGCATGTATTATAATTGTTAAGGGATGAACTGTGCCCTACCCACCCCCTAATTCATATATAGAAGTCCTAACCCACAGGAACTAAGAATGTGACCATATTTGGAGATTGGCAATTAAAAAGGTATTAAGTTAAAATGAGATCATATGGGTGGTCTCTAATCCAATACTGCTGTTCTTAAAAAAGAGGAGATTAGGACACAGATACATTAGTTTCCAGAACTAAATTACTGTTGTTTTAGCCACCAGTCTATGATATTTTGTTATGACAACCCTAGAAAACTGATATAATAACTAAAAAAAAAAATGAACTGCAATAGTCATAGAAATGTAGCAGAAATATTTACTACATTCCAAATAATGTTCTAAGCACATACATCTCTGCGTTCACTTAATCTTTACCACAACTCTAAGAGAAGGATTAACACTTGCAAAATGCTTAGAAAAATACCTGCATAAAATGAGTGTTCAATAAATGTAACCGATTAATGTTCTCTATGTTTTAGAAGTGAGGATACAAAGACTCAGAAAGGTTGGACAATTTCTGTACATTTTCCTAAGTGGACATGTTAGCACTCTAATCCGCTCCTCCAGGGCCAGATTGATATAAAACAGTGATCAACAGGGCAGTGATTACCAGCTATGTTCAACAGGACGGAAATCCCACAATGGGCATCAGCAGTGGGCACTGCAAGGTGATAAGATGATGGTGGACCCACAGAGAAAACTGCAAGGTGTCATTCCATTTTAGTGAAGGATGGGGGTGAGGGGGCACTGAAGATACATACACATGAAACCCATCCACACAAACACATAGCATTTCTCAGTTGACCCCAAAGTTTTGAATAACCTATTTACCTTCTTTACGATCTTAATAAACAGATGGGTCACTTTATTCCACATTTAACTCAATAGCAGTATTAGCCCAGAATCCATGAGCTGGTAACATTCTTCAGCTATCTGGTAAACACCCTTTAAGCTAGCCTTCCAGGGAGAGAGAAAGATGAAGGATTCCAAAAAGACCATTTTTTTTTTGTTTGTTTGTTTTGTTGTTGCTGTTGTTTTAATATCAATCAAGAGCACAGCCATCTGCTGAAGTCAAGGGGATCCCAGCCTTGCTTTCAATGGAACCACCTTCTTTGGCTTGTCTGAGCTTCCTTCCCAGGCTATTAGCTTCAGGAGGTGACATATCATCTGGCATTTCTTTTCTTTCTTTCTTTTTTTTTAAAGATTTTATTTATTTATTTGACAGAGAGACACAGCGAGAGGGGGAACACAAGCACAGGAAGTGGGAGAAGCAGGCTTCCCGCCGTGCAGAGAGCCCAATGAGGGGCTCGATCCCAGGACCCTGAGATCATGACCTGAGCTGAAGGCAGACGCTTAATGACTGAGCCACCAGGCACCCCTGGCATTTCTTTTCCTATCTCAGAAATGCGTACTCATAGAACAGGCCAGCCCACATCTCTTTTCTAATGCTGGCGTACTCATAATATGGGAAAATACAAGAACAGAGAGAGATTGAAGTAAGAAGACAATGCATGTTTAACATGTCATGGCTAACACCACATTCAGCCCATTCTTTTTGGGTTGTATTCAGCATCTGAATCTCATGCACTCTGACAAGAAGATAGGAAGTAGAAGCCCAAGCATGTGTGGGGTCGGGGGGTGTTTCTTAATTCTAGGAGCATCTTCATGGCCCCTGTGAGCCACCACCTGTTTCTAGCAGATGCCACCATCATTAATCCATCAACACTTGCCAATTTATTCTTTATACACTCAGCACTCCTAACAGGAAAACAATATGGCTTCTCTTATGACGACTTTTCTTGCTGCCTGATGCAACTGTCATTTTGAATTTTTCCTTGAACCACCAATCTGTCTTCCTCCCCTCATTGTTTGGATAGTTAGTTATCTATGACTCACTAGCAGGGCACGGCCCCTGAGCAGGAGAGACAGTGTAGAGTGGGACAGTGTGGATATTGGTGGGAGACCCAGACTTCTCCATCAGGCCATCAATTATCTATTTTATTTTCAGGAAAAAATATGGGTCTGTGTGTGTGCATGAGTGTGTGCATGTGTGTGAATGAGAAATAGCTTGGAGAAAGACACAGAAATGCAGAGCAGTGCTTGTTCCCTTATAGACGGAGGATATGCAGAAAGAAGCTGAAGGGGTCATTTAGACCTTCTGATGCTCAGAGATGTTCCTCCCCATGGACAGGTTGCTCTTGAGTGTATGTGAGACTCCCCACTGACTACTGGAGGAATCACCTGGTTTAGTTTGTGTGCAGAGTGCTGGGGCAGAGAGAAGGATGACTTTCTATAGTCAGTCTATAATATCAGTATGCAAGGATAGGTAGTCATACAGTGTCCTTTATGCTCCACCAGCTATGATGCCCTGAGCATCCAAGCTAGATGGGATTATCTGTGTTGTCTTGGTTGTTGACAGTGGGTTTTTGTGTGTATGTTTGTTTTATTTGGAGTATGTGTATATTTGCATGTATGTCTAGACACTGCAATGCCTGTCCCACTAGTGAAAAGACTGGGTTGAGGTAGTTCGCATGTTTCCGTTTTCTGAAAGTACCTGTTGAGTACATAAAATGCGCACCACTTGGATTAGAGGCATTTCTGAAACAATGGGTCCTGCATTGCTTTAGTCTCCTAGTTAGAGGAAGAAGGGATGGTGGGGGGATTTTTTTTTTTTTTGAACAGTAAGATTTATTTAATGCTTTATACATGCTAGGCACGTGAAAAACATACCAGGGATGCAATAACTTATTTAAAACTCACTATGACCCTGGGATAAGGTCATTGTTATTGCAATTCCTATTTTACAAGTGAGGAAGCCAAAGTACAGAGAAGCAACATAGCTAGCAGAGCTCAAACGTGAAGCAAAGCAGTCTTGCTCTAAAGTGTTCCCAGTTATGAAGCTGGTGCTTCCCCGCCTTGATCTTGGCATGCACATAAAATGTGATGCACATTTGTAAGGCACACAGCAAGAAACAGAGGAGTTTGCTCTTGGTTACAGGCAATCATCCTGGGACTTCAGCTGACCTGGACCCTGTCAAGTGGCCTTGATGGTTAAAGGATTCAGTGGCTCTGCTTACTTATAACTCCTTTTGGATACATCAATTGGAAAACAGCACAAAACTTTACTTCTTCTTTAAGAAGAATACGCATATTACTTCCCCTGAGTCCACACCTAGCACCCTGCTCATCCACCCACTCTCCTTCCTCGTTCTTCTGCACGTAAAGATTCTTAGAAAGATGTTGTAACAGATGTTTAAACAGCCAAATCCTGCATCTCCAGCACATTATTCTGTAGACCAAGAACACAATGATCACAAGCTGCAGATAATGAGGTGGACCACACAGACTTCCTTCTCTCTCCCTATCATGTAGCCACAATATGAAGTTTGGGGAACTGACTCTAGAACTGAGTGGGGTGGGGGCAGATGTTTCTGGTAACCCAAGTCATATCTGCTAAACACACCATTCTTTTTTATTGTTGATTGATGAATAAACATGTGACCAAATTCTGACCAATGAGTCACCAGGAGAGGTTGCTAGAAATTTTAACATTTTCCCTTACTTGTAAAAGAGAACAACAGGAAAAGGGTTGGTGTTTCTGACTCCTACTAGATGTAAACAAAGAGTAACCAGTAGCCCTGTGACTGCAGCCAAGTCATGAACTCAAGGGAACCATCTTACCATCAAGCTCACACTGTGGATGGCAGAGTGGAGACACTAATAGAAGCTGGGCTACTCATGTCATTTGTGAGCTAATGAATCAACCCACCCCCTAGTTATGGATTTAAAGTTATCTGAGATAATATGTACCTCTGTGGCTAAATCAGAGTCCAGTTTTCTGCTCTTGCAGCCCAAAGCATCTCAACTATTCTGTTCTGCTTCTAGAAGTCCCTGTGAGCATCTCGCTAGGTCTCCAGTAGTTACTATAGCAAGGGGTCTTCACCTTTTTATGTCATAGATCTCTAGATCCCTATGTTCATAGATAATGGTTTATTTTTTGGACTCTTTTCACAAGTAATATTTTTACTACATTAGATGTAATACAAAGAATCACAAGTGAAACCAATTACTGAATTCTAGTTAGCAAAACACTGAACATAACGAACCCTGATATAGTAATATATGTGTGTCTTTATTAATACATTAAGTAACACAACCTACTGGTGGATTTAATAACTCCTGTAATATAATAGTGGTGGTATTGTACACTTTCAATTTGAAACAACTGTAATGTAATGAGAAGATCTGCGATTTTCATTAGTGACTTAACCACAGCTTCTCCTATTGCTGTTGTGGTTTGTAGTCTGTGGAGTTTCTTGGACGTCGGGTTAAGGCCCTTGAGCTAAGGAGAAGGTAGGGATGTTCAAGTACACAGAATCCCAAGGGCCTGGAGCCAACTTCTGCTCCAGAAATCCTTTGCCTTTAATCCTCCTCTAAGGTGGCTCCAGCGGCTTTTCTTACCTTACCCTCTTTTATTTTGTTTCCCCTGAATCTTCCTGCAGATAAACATTCCCTCCCTCATCCCTGAGGCCCAATGTGATTTTTTTTTTTACTATGTTCTCTTGAAGTCCCAGAAATCAATCACACACTCTCTCTCTCTCTCTCTCTCTCTCACACACACACACACACACACACACATTGTCTGTTCTCCAGTGTACCCAGGATCTCTTTGTCCTGGCCCTCTGTTCTGGGCCACTGAGTTTATACCTGGAGAAGCACTGTTGAGACACTTGAGCTGGAAGCCTTGGAGCCCTGCTCTTGTTTGTTTGGAAACACTCTGAGGAGGGAGGACATATATTCTTCCCTTTGCAGTTCCCTCCTTTAATATTCAGACCATGGACTCAAACATAAGCATCAGTTATGTTTGCCTAAAAGTGAGGAGCTGTGTGTTTACCCCACATCCCTTCTCTGACTTCCCACTCCCTAACTTCTCTCAGCTGGTTTCCAGGGTCTCCAGAACAGGCCAGTAGAGGGCTTTTCAACCTGAAATCCAAGCCAGATCAAAACAAAACCTGCGGAGATTATGGAAGGGAACCAAGAAGGCTGTTAACAAGCAAGATCTGTATGGAGTGGGATAAAGGGGGGCTTTTGTTTTCTTCTCAAGTTTTTTCTTGTGTTTTAAATACAGCACCATATTTTTCATAAAATATGAAAAAAAAGTTTTAAAGCAAAATATATGAGACCCCCCAAAATTATGTAACTCAAATAAGAAGGATGGGCATCCCTACAACCTAGGAAAATTCCCTTTGACTTTGTTCTTGAGGGTCATTTCACATGGATAATGAGGCCTTCCCAGTTTACCAAGTACCATCACAGCAATTGCCTCATTTGGTACTCAATAATTCAATGAGATTCACATGCCTGGTTGGTTTATTTCATTCCCATTTTACAGATAGGAAACCTAGAATCAGAGGAGTTTAAATGACTTAATTTCTGTCAAAGATTACAATCCAGAGTGGAGAGGTCAAAACAAGGTGTCACAGGCACACAGATGAAGCACAGGAGAGGACACAGAGGGAGGCTCTGGGTATACTAGCAGGCAGGGAGGGCAGGAAAGGGAGGTAGCAACATTCCCTTCCTCCTGGATACCCCTGATGCACCATCCCTCCCACAAATTCTTCCCACAACTGCACCATCTCCATAAGCTGTTGTTCCATTTTTCCCTTTTAAATGTATTAATTGAAATATATGTGATATATGACATTGTGTAAATTTAAGGTATATAACACATTGATTTGAAACATTTGATATTCTAATATGATTGCCTTTGTAGATAGCACCTGTATGACCTCATGTAGTAACCATTTCTTGGGGGCTGAGGAGGGGGATGAGAGAGATGTTGTTTGCAGGTATTCTCCCATGTCCAGATGAGGAATTGAAAGTCCAGAGAAGTGAAGTCACTTGCCCACACTTAGAAGCTAGTAAGGGTTGGAGATGGGATTCAAAAATGGTATGCCTGGCACTAAGCCTGCCTCTCTAAACCACTTCACCCACCACCTTCCTACAAAAGTGATCACAGAGGAAGGCCTTGATGCCTTAGAACCCTGTGTTGTATTGGACTTCCCAGCTGAACCATAGGAGCTTCAGGACAGCAGATGTAGTCTCATTACCTTCAGACCCTCAGTGCCAGTAAAGAATCTGGGTCAGAGCAGCCATATAACATGTGGGAGAACCAAAAGAAAAGGGATTTGTTTCCCTAGAGAGGCTGTTCCTCCAGCAGCTGAATCTTTTCATCTGGGTCCACAGCATGAAGGCAGGGAGAGGCATATCCATGCTCCAGCTTTTTGCATTTTCAGCATTGCCGCTTTCAATCAGGCATTTGTTTCCCAAGAAACCCAGGTAAAAACAGATGTAGAATTTGCAAAGATTGGCAGGGCAGGTTGGGGAGTTTGGTATAGGGGCCTGCTGTAATGAATCCCACCTTTGCCCTCGCCATCATTGCCAGCCCCTGGCAGGGTGCAGCAGCTGAAGACTGCCTTAGCAAAACCAAAAGGTTAAAATCTTTGTTTCAGCAATGGGCTTTGTGCAAAGTGGCTGCTAGTCTGTGGATTACGCTGTTCCCTGACCTTTCTGAGATGGAGCATTCTTCACAGCTGTCATTGCGTCAGGCGCACAAGCCCAGAAATATCATTGGGGGAGACGTCTTGGCTGTGAGTTTGTGCCAAGCCTGGGGCAAGGGGTCTGTACTGAGAAAGCACAACGAGAAATTCCATAAATGGAGCTGTAGCCAAACATGGATGCTGATCCAGAGATGAACAGATGAGGCCAGGAGGCAAAGATGCTTACCTACCCTCTGGTCTCACTGCTTTGCATGACAATCATCAATTTCCATGTCTGTCACCCTCACTAGTCTGTAATTCCCCCAAGGTCAAGAGTCTGTCATATTTCCCTACTCCCAGAACAGTGCCTGACACACAGTAGAAGTTCTATAAACTTTTTCAGAAATGAAAAGGATCGGTGGATCAGATGGAAAAGGCTTACAAATCAACTCATCTGTCTTAGTTCCATATCTCTCTGAAGCAGAGCCTGAGAAAAAGATTGGGTACAGACTACTGATTTGATAGGTACATTTGTCTCAGTTGTCCCTAGAAACTGAACCAATAGGAGATGAGGTAGATGAACAGATGATAGGTGATAGATACATAGATTGGGATTTACCATAAGAATGTCGTGGCTGAGAAATCCATGATCTGCAGTCACCAAACTGGAGAGCTGATAGTATAAGTTCCAGTCAGAATCCAAGTCCAAAGGCAGGAAAACATCAATGTACCTGTTTGAAGACAGTCAGGCAGAGAAAGAATTATTTTTTTATTCAGCGTTTCACTTTAACAGATTTGATGAGGCCCAAACACATTGGAAAGGACAATCTGCTTTACACAGTCTACTGCTTCAAATGTTAATCTCATTCAGAAACCCTCATAGACATATCCAGAAATAATATTTAACCGGATATCTGGTCAACCTGTGGAACAGCCAAGCTGACACATAAAATTAACCATCACAAAGGGGATTTCAATGAAGTAGAGATAGAAAGAGAGGAAGTGAGATCGTGGAAAAATAATAGTCAATAAAGCATGGAGGATTGAGCTGGACACTAAGGTTCACAGCTGGGGCTCAACCCCACAGGAACCATCTGAGGGATCTTGTGGAATGTGCCTCTGAAATGTTTTTCTGAAGCACAAGAAGCTGGAACACTTATTCTTCCACTTCTGTCCACTATAAGTGTGAGCGATGATTACTTCCATACTCCCAGGTTGGATCTGTTCCTGGGATAAGAAGCCCTTCAAACTGCAGAGGGAACCATGTGGCCAAAGAAACAGAGATTGGTGCAGCAGGGATACTTAGGATGCCCATGAGAGCTTTACTTAAATTATGTGCACCCAGGGAATGGTTGGGGGCACAGAATGTGTCTGATGAACTTCCCATCTCATTTTGCAGTGTTTTGGACTCATGAACTATTATAGCTGATACTGTGCTTCACAATATGCAAAGTACTTTCTCATTCACTGCCTCATTTGATCTCCTTAACAACCTTAGGCATTAGGTAAGGGCAGGATCTTCTCCTGACTCCCAGAGAAAATGTGCTTCTCAGAGGGCCTAGGTGCTCACTCAGGCTCATTCAGGTGGGTGATGACCTGGACCAGGACACCAATCTCAGTCCTCCATCCAGTTCTCCTTCCACTTCACTAGCACTGGAGTCTTTTTGTCTCTTCTCCTCAGGCTTTGAATTCTTGAAATGAAAAAAACGAACCACTGAAGAAAACAGAGAATTGACGTTGTCCCACTTTAGATTTGTGGGAAATCAGCTAGAATTTGTACATGTCATGGGTGGACAAAGAAAAATCCTGGACTGGGAATAGTATGTATGTTGCCCTGCCTTTTTTTTTTTTTTTTAATATGATGCTATCAACTGGATAGCAAACCTACTGATTAGTATGGCAGCAGTAGTCTGTTGAAAGATTGTTGGTTTTGAAGTTAGTTGGACCTGATGCCATTTTAATTTCACCAAGGTAGTGTGATCTTGGGTATGTGACCTGGCTTTTCCAAGATTTGATTCACTTATATCTTAAGGGAGCCTAATATTTACCTTGAAGCATGACTTAAGAGATTAGAGAAAATATATGTGCAGTCACTACATCTTTGCCTTGTTCACAAAACACACTCACAAATGACTGCTGTTGTTATGGTTGCTTATGTTATTTTATGAGAATTATGTCCAATAAGCTGAATTTCTTATCTAGCTCCTTTGACAAGTTTGCTCATTAATCAATAGATTAACCCACTTGACATCTGTTTATAGCATAAGGGTAAAATTTATCCATATATCATCTATGTTAGAAGAATTTAGATGTAAATATTCATTTTCTTTTCCATATTTCAATGGATGATATCCAAAAGTCTATACTTGCCATTCTAACTAATAAAGGCAGGAATATCAACATCTTTTGTACACACTCAAAAAAGAAAAAAATATTAGACTGGATGATTGATAATAACACTTTCATTCTATTTAATTTAGTTAACTTTTTTTTCTAAACACAAGGATAAAAACATGATTAATATGTCTAAGAGGAGTTTATTTGTTTTAAATCCCTTGAAATACCCAATAAAAGAAGCATGCCATCTGGGCCAGAGGCCATTTAGGAGTCACATCAAGCTCACTTAGGGTTGCAGGAATGGTTGTTATCACCTGCACCTCCATCTAATGATGCACTAATCATTAAGTGTTAAAAGCTCATGCCACAAGTTAGACAATGAAAGAATGCAAAGTTAGAGAGTATTGGTTATAACTCCCTTTTTGCTTGTGATTTAGAATCCTTATTTCTCCTGCTATGAAATGGAGACAAATTCATGGGGGAAAGGAACATGGCAATCTGTGCAAAAGCCCTCTGAGTCCTTCATAAGCCCTTACCCTTCCCAAAGGATTACCAGGGAACTTAGGGGATTATCTTCTTATCTTGGGTTACTGTGAAAAATAAATTCGTGTTTAGTCTTGTATTCTCCAGGAGACATCAGCAGTTCTGCTTGTTTGAATTTATTTGGTTGGATAACTAAAATAATGCACTTTCCATCCATTTCAATATACTTCCATAAGGAATGACTCAGCTTCCAGACAGAATGATGTGAATAATTTTCAAAGGCTTTGAATTCCTTCAAAGTCCTGAAATCCTCAAAACCTACATTACCAAGAGTAGCAATTGCTGCAGAGAGTGAAGAGAACAGAAGAATGAATAAACAAAAGATGAGCAGAAGGAAAGTGTATATGAACATGGCAGGACTGTGAGTTCATCAAGTTGGAGACCTCACCTTACATATCTCTGTACTAGGGGACCAGTCCAAGTACTTTTAGAAAATTACTAAAGTTCTAAAATTACTTGAACTTCTCCACCTCCAAATGAACAAAGTGGACAGAGTTGGATATCTGAAAACTGAATGTCACTTCTACCACAGACTAGATGAATGAGCTTAAGCAAATCTCATTAGCTCTTTAATGTTTTATTGTAATGTTAATCACCATATATTACATCATTAGTTTTTGATGCAGTGTTCCATGATTCATTGTTTGTTCATAACACCCAGTGCTCCATGCAGAACGTGCCCTCCTCAATACCCATCACCAGGCTAACCCATCCCCCTACCACCCTCCCCTCTAGAACCCTCAGTTTGTTTTTCAGAGTCAATCATCTCTCATGGTTCGTCTCCCCCTCTGACATACTCCCCTTTTCTTCCTCTCCTGTTATCTTCTTCTTTTCCTTTTTTCTTAAAATATGTTGCCTTATTTGTTTCAGTTGTACAGATTTGTGATTCAACCGTTTTGTAATATTTACAGCACTCACCATCTATCTTTTGTTGGGTGGTTTGTGTTCG
>NW_027397066.1:10605010-10610592 GCF_003265705.2 Callorhinus ursinus | reverse complement strand
GTTTGTTTTTCAGAGTCCATCGACTCTCATGGTTCGTTTCCCCCTCCGACTTACTCCCCTTCATTCTTCCCCTCCTGCTAACTTCTTCTTTTCCTTTTTTCTTAACATACGTTGCATTATTTGTTTCAGAAGTACAGATCTGTGATTCAACAGTCTTGCACAATTCACAGCACTCACCATAGCACATACCCTACCCAATGTCTATCACCCAGCCACCCCATCCCTCCCACCCCCCACCACTCCAGCAACACTCAGTTTGTTTCCTGAGATTAAGAATTCCTCATGTCACTGAGGTCATATGATACTTGTCTTTCTCTGATTGGCTTATTTCACTCAGCATAACACCCTCCAGTTCCATCCACATCGTTGCAAATGGCAAGATCTCATTCCTTTTGATGGCTGCATAATATTCCATTGTGTATATATACCACTTCTTCTTTATCCATTCATCTGTCGATGGGCATCTTGGCTCTTTCCACAGTTTGGCTATTGTGGACATTGCTGCTATAAACATTGGGGTACACGTACCCCTTCGGGTCCCTACATTTGTATCTTTGTGGTAAATAACCAGTAGTGCAATTGCTGGATCGAACGGAAGCTCTAATTTCAACTGTTTGAGGAACCTCCATACTGTTTTCCAGAGGGGTTGCACCAGCTTGCATTCCCACCAACAGTGTAGGAGGGTTCCCCTTTCTCCACATCCCTGCCAACATCTGTCGTTCCCTGACTTGTTAATTTTAGCCATTCTGACGGGTGTGAGGTGGTATCTCATTGAGGTTTTGATTTGGATTTCCCTGATGCCGAGTGATGTGGAGCACTCTTTCATGTGCCTGTTGGCCATTTGGATGTCTTCTTTGGAGAAATGTCTGTTCATGTCTTCTGCCCATTTCTTGATTGGATTATTTGTTCTTTGGGTGTTGAGTTTGATAAGTTCTTTATAGATTTTGGATACTAGCCCTTTATCTGATATGTCATTTGCAAATATTTTCTCCCGTTCTGTCGGTTGTCTTTTGGTTTTGTGGACTGTTTCTTTTGCTGTGCAAAAGCTTTTTATCTTGATGAAATCCCAATAGTTCATTTTTGCCCTGGCTTCCCGTGCCTTTGGCGATGTTTCTAGGAAGAAGTTGCTGCGGCTAAGGTCGAAGAGTTTGCTACCTGTGTTCTCCTTTAGGATTTGGATGGACTCCTGTCTCACGTTTAGGTCTTTCAACCATTTGGAGTCTATTCTTGTGTGTGGTGTAAGGAAATGGTCCAGTTTCATTCTTCTGCATGTGGCTGTCCAATTTTCCCAACACCATTTGTTGAAGAGACTGTCTTTTTGCCATTGGACATTCTTTCCTGCTTTGTCAAAAATAAGTTGACCATAGAGTTGAGGGTCCATTTCTGGGCTCTCGATTCTGTTCCATTGATCTATGTGTCTGTTTTTGTGCCAGTACCATACTGTCTTGATGATGACAGCTTTGTAATAGAGCTGGAAGTCCGGAATTGTGATGCCGCCAGCTTTGCTTTTCTTTTTCAGTATTCCTCTGGCTATTCTGGGTCTCTTCTGGTTCCATACAAATTTTAGGATTATTTGTTCCATTTCTTTGAAAAAAGTGGATGGTATTTTGATGGGGATTGCATTGAATGTGTAGATTGCTCTAGGTAGCATTGACATCTTCACAATGTTGATTCTCCCAATCCATGAGCATGGAACGTTTTTCCATTTCTTTGTGTCTTCTTCAATTTCTTTCATGAGTATTTTATAGTTTTCTGAGTACAGATCCTTTACCTCTTTGGTTAAACTTATTCCTAGGTATCTAATGGTTTTGGGTGCAATTGTAAATGGGATCGACTCCTTGATTTGTCTCTCTTCTGTCTTGTTGTTGGTGTATAGGAATGCCACTGATTTCTGTGCATTGATTTTATATCCTGCTACTTTACTGAATTCCTGTATGAGTTCTAGCAGTTTTGGGGTGGAGTCTTTTGGGTTTTCCACATACAGTATCATATCATCTGCAAAGAGTGAGAGTTTGACTTCCTCTTTGCCGATTTGGATGCCTTTGATTTCTTTTTGTTGCCTGATTGCTGTGGCTAGGACTTCTAATACTATGTTGAATAGCAGTGGTGAGAGTGGACATCCCTGCCGCGTTCCTGACCTTAGGGGAAAGGCTCTCAGCCTTTCCCCATTGAGAATGATACTCGCTGTAGGTTTTTCATAGATGGCTTTTATGATATTGAGGTATGTACCCTCTATCCCTATACTCTGAAGAGTTTTGATCAAGAAAGGATGTTGTACTTTGTCAAATGCTTTTTCTGCATCTATTGAGAGGATCATATGATTCTTGTTCTTTCTTTTGTTAATGTATTGTATCACGTTGATTGATTTGCGGATGTTGAACCAGCCTTGCAGCCCAGGAATAAATCCCACTTGGTCATGGTGAATAATCCTTTTAATGTACTGTTGGATCCTATTGGCTAGTATTTTGGTGAGAATTTTTGCATCCATGTTCATCAAGGATATTGGTCTGTAATTCTCTTTTTTGATGGGGTCTTTGGTTTTGGGATCAAGGTAATGCTGGCCTCATAAAATGAGTTTGGAAGTTTCCCTTCCATTTCTATTTTTTGGAACAGTTTCAGGAGAATAGGTATTAATTCTTCTTGAAATGTCTGATAGAATTCCCCCGGGAAGCCGTCTGGCCCTGGGCTTTTGTTTCTTGGGAGATTTTTGATGACTGTTTCAATTTCCTTAGTGGTTATAGGTCTGTTCAGGTTTTCTATTTCTTCCTGGTTCAATTTTGGTAGTTGATACATCTCTAGGAATGCACCCATTTCTTCCAGGTTATCTAATTTGCTGGCATAGAGTTGCTCATAATATGTTCTTATAATTGTTTGTATTTCTTTGGTGTTGGTTGTGATCTCTCCTCTTTCATTCATGATTTTGTTGATTTGGGTCATTTCTCTTTTCTTTTTGATCAGTCTGGCCAGGGGTTTATCAATCTTGTTAATTCTTTCAAAGAACCAGCTCCTAGTTTCGTTGATCTGTTCTACTGTTCTTTTGGTTTCTAGTTCATTGATTTCTGCTCTGATCTTTATGATTTCTCTTCTCCTGCTGGGTTTAGGCTTTATTTGCTGTTCTTTCTCCAGCTCCTTTAGGTGTAGGGTTAGGCTGTGTATTTGAGACCTTTCTTGTTTCTTGAGAAAGGCTTGTATTGCTATATACTTTCCTCTCAGGACTGCCTTTGCTGTATCCCAAAGATTTTGAACAGTTGTCTTTTCATTTTCATTGGTTTCCATGAATTTTTTTAATTCTTCTTTAATTTCTTGGTTGACCCATTCATTCTTTAGTAGGATGCTCTTTAGCCTCCATGTATTTGAGTTCTTTCCGACTTTCCTCTTGTGGTTGAGTTCTAGTTTCAAAGCATTGTGGTCTGAAAATATGCAGGGAATGATCCCAATCTTCTGGTACCGGTTGAGACCTGATTTGTGACCTAGGATGTGATCAATTCTGGAGAATGTTCCATGGGCACTAGAGAAGAATGTGTATTCCGTTGCTTTGGGATGGAATGTTCTGAATATGTCTGTGAAGTCCATTTGGTCCAGTGTGTCATTTAAAGTCTTTATTTCCTTGTTGATCTTTTGCTTGGATGATCTGTCCATTTCAGTCAGGGGGTGTTAAAGTCCCCCACTATTATTGTATTGTTGTCAATGTGTTTCTTTGCTTTTGTTATTAATTGCCTTATATAATTGGCTGCTCCCATGTTCGGGGCATAGATATTTACAATTGTTAGATCTTCTTGTTGGATAGACCCTTTAAGTAGGATATAGTGTCCTTCCTCATCTCTTATTACAGTCTTTGTTTTAAAATCTAGTTTGTCTGATATAAGGATTGCCACCCCAGCTTTCTTTTGGTGTCCATTAGCATGGTAAATGGTTTTCCACCCCCTCACTTTCAATCTGGGGGTGTCTTTGGGTCTAAAATGAGTCTCTTGCAGACAGCATATTGATGGGTCTTGTTTTTTGATCCAATCTGATAGCCTGTGTCTTTTGATTGGGGCATTGAGCCCATTTACATTCAGGGTAACTATTGAAAGGTATGAATTTAGTGCCATTGTATTACCTGTAAGGTGACTGTTAACTGTCTGTTGTCTGTGTTCGTTTCTGCTCTTTGCTGCTTTTAGGTTCTCTCTTTGCTTAGAGGACCCCTCTCAATATTTCTTGGAGGGCTGGTTTCGTGTTTGCAAATTCCTTTAGTTTTTGTTTGTTCTGGAAGCTTTTTATCTCTCCTTCTATTTTCAGTGATAGCCTAGCTGGATATAGTATTCTTGGCTGCATATTTTTCTCGTTTAGTGCTCTGAAGATATCTTGCCAGTCCTTTCTGGCCTGCCACGTCTCTGTGGATAGGTCTGTTGCCAATCTAATGTTTCTACCATTGTAGGTTACATATCTCTTCTCCCGAGCTGCTTTCAGGATTTTCTCTTTGTCTCTGAGACTCGTAAGTTTTACTATTAGATGTCGGGGTGTTGACCTATTTTTATTGATTTTGAGAGGGGTTCTCTGTGCCTCCTGGATTTTAATGCCTGTTTCCTTCCTCACATTAGGGAAGTTCTCTGCTATAATTTGCTCCAATATACCTTCTGCCCCCCTCTCTCTCTCTTCTTCTTCTTCTGGGATCCCAATTATTCTAATGTTGTTTCGTCTTATCGTATCACTTATCTCTCGAATTCTGCCCTCGTGATCCTGTAGTTGTTTCTCTCTCTTTTTCTCAGCCTCTTTATTTTCCATCATTTGGTCTTCTATATCGCTGATTCTCTCTTCTGCCTCATTTATCCTAGCAGTTAGTGCCCCCATTTTTGATTGCACCTCATCAATAGCCTTTTTGATTTCGATTTGGTTAGATTTTAGTTCTTCTATTTCTCCAGAAAGGGTTTCTCTAATAACTTCCACGCTTTTTTCAAGCCCAGCTAGTATCTTTAAAGTCATGATTCTGAACTCTAGGTCCGACATCGTACTAATGTCCGTATTGAGTAGGTCCCTGGCTGAAGGTACTACCTCTTGTTCTTTTTGCTGAGGTGATTTCTTTCGTCTTGTCATTTTGTCCAGAGGAGAATAGATGAATGAGAGAACGAAATGCTAACAGGTTTACAACGTCCCCAGCAAATATACTGTATACAAATCAGAAAAGACCTGAAACCAGGGGAAAAGAAAGGGAAAGAAAGAAAAAAGAAAGAGAAAAAAGAAAAAAAAAGATAAAAACAAAAACAAAACAATACAAAAAAAGCAGAATATGAACAAATATGATCAGGCTAGTGCATAGATCAGTGCCACACACTAGATTTTGGGCGTATTTTGGTCTGTTAGAAAAAAGTGCCTCCTAAAATTTTAAAGGAAGAAAGACATATATGTACAAAATAAGGGTTGATACAATGAAGGGATGGAAGATGACTGTAAAGATGAAAATTATAAAAGATTATATAAAAGGACTTGGTAAGATAAGTTGTTTGAAAAAAGAAAGAAGATTTAAGAAAAGAAAAAAAAAAGGAAAAGGGAGAGAATGTGATCAGGCAGGAGACTAGAACAAAGCCATGCACTAGTGATTTAGG
>NW_027397066.1:10457511-10604910 GCF_003265705.2 Callorhinus ursinus | reverse complement strand
TGTGCAGTATTCTCCTAGCGCTGGAGTTCTCCCGTTCTCCTTGATCGATCAACTTGGTCTTGGCTTGCTGGCTGTTTGTGCTGATCTTCTGGGGGAGGGGCCTGTTGCTTTGGTTTCCAAATGTCTTTGCCGGAGGCGGAATTGCCCCGCCCTTGTCGGTCCGGGCTAAGGAAGCTGCTCCGGTTTGCTCTCAGGAGCTTTTGTTCCCTGCAAGCTCTCCGTACAGCCTTGGAGGACCAGGGCAGAAATGGTGGCCTCCCAATCTCCACCCGGAGGAGCTGAGAACTCGGGGCCCCACTCCTCAGTGCGCCCCCAGAGAAAAGCAGTCACTTCCGTGTCCCCGGTCTCTGGCCGCACTCCGTGCTCACCCGGCCTGTGATCGAGCGTTGCTATCTCTGGCACCCGACCCCGCGCGGAGTCTCCAAACCCAGCAGATCCCTGCAGTGCGTTCCCGCACCGCTCCTCCCCGGGAAGGAAGGGAAGTCTCCCCGGATCTGCCGCTTGTTGGGTCCCTGCTGGAGGAGCCGTGCCCCGACTGGGCTGCAGATCACAGTTTATGGCAACCCCGAGCTGAGAGCCCGCGACTCTGCTCCGTCTCTGCAGCCGGCTTCCCCGCTCTGATACCTGGGAGCTCTGCCGCACTCAGGCACCCCTGGTCTCTCTGTGACCCCAAGGGTCCTGAGACCACACTGTCCCGGGAGGATTCCACCCCCCGCTTAGCCACTGCAACGACGTCCCTCTGCCGAGCCGACTTCTAAAAGGTCCGATTTTGTGCTCCGCGGCTCTAGCACTTGCCAGAAGCAGCCGACGGAGGCCCCTCCCCCACCGTCTATCCTCCCGAATATCGCCTCGGATTCACTTCTCCGCACGCCCTACCTTCCAGTAAGTGGTCGCTTCTCTGTTCAGAGAGTTGTTGCTACTCTCCTGTTCGATCTCCTGTTGAGTTCGTAGGTGTTCAGAATGGTTTGATCCCTATTCAGCTGAATTCCTGAGACCAGACGAAATCTAGGTCTCCTACTCCTCCGCCATCTTGCTCCGCCCCCCTCATTAGCTCTTTAGATCTTAGTTTCTTCATCTGTGGATGATGCATTAGAAAGAAAAATTAAGATCTACCCTCAATAGAATGTTGCTGGCTACTCAGATCATTGTTAGAGGAACTGGAACATGTCTTCATAGAATCACTACTCATTTCCCTAGTCTGTGCTAGGGACCTATTTGACACATGTTCTTCTGATGTCCCTATGTCGGATGACTCACACACACACACACACACACACACACACACACACACACACACACAAAAAGCACAGTGCTCGGTCAATATACCAGTTGGTGGGTAAAAGATTCGGCCCTAGTATCTAGAAGACCTGGGTTAGAGTCTAGCTCCATGAAAAACTAATCCCATGACCTTGACCAAATGCTGCAACCACTAAACCTCAAACCTATCATCCATAAAAAAAAAGCATGAGGATTGTATGAGGATTAAATGAGAAACTATATTCCAAGCACTTAGCACAAGGCCTTGTACTAGCATGTGCTCAATATATGTTGGGTTTTGTTATTAGCATGAATAATTTTAGGCCAGGAAAACTAAGAATTCCAGGAAACCATACATCTATATTTATGCAAAAGAATAAATATTTGTAAGGATTATCAACAATTTAATTTGCTTATCAAATATAAATGAAAATAAATAACATTGAACTTAGCAAAGACTAAAGATGGAAAGATGTTGACTACGAATGAAACTTGGGAAAGGAGTATGACTCTCACTTAAGGGAAAATCAAGTTTTGGGGAAGCTATTGCAGTGACTTGCTAACAGGTCTCCTCACTACAGGATTATATCTTCCAATCTAGTTACACAGAGCACATAAAATAGTCTTCCCAGAATTAAAATTAACCATATTATTCTCCTACTTAAATCCTTCAGCTCATTCCTTTTCCCCTAGGATAAAGTTCAAGTTCTTCAACATGATGAATAAAATACCCTCAAACTGTCTGACTCTGCAGCCTTTCTTCTTGCTACTCTTCCTCTCCTATTCCACACCCTAGTTGTATTTGCCCTTTTCTTAACTTGGAACTGAAAACATTCTCTTGCTTATGATCTTATTACTTGCTGTTTCTTCTACCTGGAAGAATGTGTCTCCTTGACTGTTCCCCATGCCAAGCTCCCTTCCCTCTTTTACCTATATGCCGTAATTATCTTTCAGGTCTTCATTCAAATAGTTTGGTCCCCTTCTTCAAAACTTTTTGTGTTTCCCCATCTAAATAGTCAATAAGCATTTTTGATATTAAAAGCATCCTTCATGATCAAAATTTAATCTGTTCCTAAAACTGTTGGATGAGAAATTTTGAGATAGCTTTAGTCCACATTTTACCTTCTTTAAATTGGGAAAAGAATCATGTCTTCCCAGCTCATGGCAGATGTTGTTGGTGTCCAACCCATCACTTACTATCACAGGTGTAATGTTCATTGATACTGTATGTATCAAATAAAATTACATTTTTCTCCTTCATTGCAACCAATGCATATTCTAATGAAAAACAAACCACAAAATATGTTAAATGCATGATTAATGAAAGAGCACTTAGCAAAATAAAAGCAATAAACAATAAAAAAAATCATTACCTATCCATTGAAGAATTGCCCAAGTGAGGTTGGGTGATGAGTAAAGGTAGATGGAGGCTGTAGTCGCTGTGGCTGTTAGATGATACTTAAGAGGAGGGGATGGAGCTGGTGAAAGATTGAGTAAAACAGCAAATGCCTCAGATTTGCCCATATCCAAATTTGAGGAACTGATGGACAGCCTTTTTTTTTTCTTGGAGTTTGTAATTCATGAAGTAGACAGACATCTGTAAATTAACATCCAAAGTCATAGAACCAGCAAGTAGAATAATAAGGAAATCTAAATATAAGCTTTTATTTTTGTTCCTTTTGCTTATAGTTATGCAGCTAATAATAGCAAGATATTGGACTTAATACTTGTGATTTTTACCATGGTACTGCTGCCTATGTGCTAATGATGTTTATTTACAACAATCATTGTGTCCAAATATTCTATAATTTTTTTAAAGCTTTGGTCTTGAGTATTTCATTGTGTTTTTCCTCTCCCAGTTTCTTGGGAAACATTTTCACTTAATAATATTGGGAAAATAGTAGCAATAATTCACATCATGTTTAAATACCATGAACACTAAATTATATCCTTTTAAAGTACCTTTTTTTTTTAGAAAGAGAGACAGCAGGAGAGTGAGTGAAGGGGGGAGTGTCAGAAGGAGGGAGAAAGAGAATCTTATGCAGGTTCTATGCTCTGAGTTGAGACTGACTCAGGACTTGATCTCATGCCACAGAGATCATGACCTGAGCTGAAATCAAGAGTTGGACACTTAACCAACTGAGCCACCCAGGTGCTCCTAAATTATATCCTCTTAAGAGGACACTTGAGATATTACTGCAGTGTGATAAAGATTGTATTGCCAGGATTTACATATGAATTAAATATTAAATATTTTCGCTGGCACACAAATACAGATTTTGCTTGCTTGCTGTTTTAGGTTTAATGGCAAAATTCACATTATAAATCTGCAAGTTCTCCTAGCAAATATTTGGATAGTCAGAGTATAAGAATTTAGTTAGGGATAACTTTACATTTCATTATCTGTTTAATTATCAGTCTATTCCGTTGGGTTCTACCTTGTTCTCCATGAAGTTTGAGACTTTGTTTCCCTAGCAGTGCCATCTATTCTACTAACAACTTCGAACCACATGTGGCACTTTCTACACTCTTCCTGCACTTTCTTGCCAGCCTGGTTCTGGTTTTGGTACTGCTAAAAGACAAGGCTCTGTTATTAAAAGCTAAGAGAGAGGCACAAGTTGCTCTGTGTAGCAAAGAGCAGCCACAGCAGACTCTGTGGTCTTGTAAGTGCTGGTTTCTGCAACAATAGTAGTGGTTGTGTGGGAGAAGCATCAGAAGACTATGGGCATTTGCAGCGGGTATGCAGCTGTGTGGCTTCTTGTAGCAGCAGCAAATTAGAGTCTACACCCTGCTGCAATGAGAGCAGCTTCCTGCAGTTCATGAATTCTGGGGAAGAATATCACCACCACTACCTTTTTTATTTTTCAATCCTCCAGACCTTCCAAAAATGTAATCTACTTCTCCATATTAAGTTTCTCTTCCTTGAAATACCTACAGTCATTTCTGTTTTCCTGGCCAAGGTCTGACTCATACAATCATTTAATGCTGGGTCCCTGGGATCTTAGACATAGAATTATGTTCAATTAGTAATTTAAAAATTAATATAGCAAAGAAGGAATGCTCCAGAGTTAGTGAGCAACCTAATTAAGACTTGAACTCAGGTCTTATACAGATCTTTTGATCATTCAAATATTCCACACTAATGTTCAAATAAGGAGCATTAATGAGACTCTGCGTAGTTTCTCAGAGAGTCTATTTTGGGCATCAAAAAGAATGACAGAGAGTTTGGAGAAGCCCTACAAAGGAAGTCCCAAACATAGACATGGACTATGCAAATATTTATATTTGCCTATACATATTGAGTTGAATTGCAGTCATATTCATGCAAATATTAATCTTTTTATTAAGTTTTATATTTTCCTTAATTTTACTAACCTTCTAAGGTTTGAGGACCATGCTAGCAGGCACTGCAGTTTCTAATGGTGAGCCCATTCTTGTCTGGCCTGCCTCATCTCACAATATTAAGGGAGGAGTAGAAGGCAAGTGTTTAGACAGGTGGAAGGAAAGATATAGTGCAAGGTATCACAATTATGCAGGACCTTATGAATCATCAGCTAAGGAACATAATAGTATAAAATTTATGAAATTGTTCATTCTTTCTGCTTTGGCTCTAAATATTTATAAAAGACTTTACCAAAAATTTGAGGGAATGCTACAACCTTTGTGGGGAAGGAGCAATTGGTCTCTTGCCTTCTACTTGCTGGCTACTCCTTACCACCCCCCACCAACCCACGGCTGAACTCTCCCTCTCATAGATTAATAATGTCGTTCTCTGAGGCTGACAATTTCCAACATACACAATTATCTTCAATGGAAATAAAAGGCCTAGAGGCTTACATGGAAAGGCTTAAGTTCTTAGCTCTCCCATTATAAGTGGCCACAATTCTACTTCATATTGCATGTGAACAGAGATAATGTAAGAGACTACCCCACAAAAATATTCAAAGTTTAATTACTGGACAAAAAGAACAATCCTTTTTTCAATTCAGCTACAGAACAATTTCAGAAATGCTATTTTATTAAGTCACTTCTTAAATAACTTAAATTTAACTTAAGAGTGTAGACTCTTAGCCCAAACTCAATAAAAAATGGTGCCTAAGGGGATGGAATGGGGGCTATTAGGAAAGAAAGAAATTTATGGGACAAAAGAAAAGAAGCTACATAAAATAAAAATATGTATATGCTGTATGAGTCTTTACCACAAACATTTATTAATGGATGGGTCATTGCATGAGATAAATGGTTTGACCCAGAATAACTAGGAAAATAAAACCCATTTTTGAGGACAAGCATGTGTGCAATTAATCAACAAAAATATATTGAGTGCCTAATGCACAGCATGAGCTCTGCTAGTGAAAGACTATTACCAATAGAGTAGCCAATGTGATCTTCATAAGATCCAACCTAGCCATCTTTTAACTTTATCTCCTACCTCTGGTTCCCTCTTTCACCATGTTCTTGCCAGGCTGGCTTTTTAACTCAGTTCTAGGTCCTTAGACTAGAGAGTCAGACAAAATCTTATGCAGTAAATCTTCATTTGAGTGTGCTCTCCCAGGGAAGCAAGAGTGAGAAAAACATGTCCATGAAGTGGAGAAGAAGAAAGAACAACTCAAAATGGCATATGACCAAGCCACAAAGCCACAACATGCTAAGGCCTGATGTATTATTTGGGGTTCTCCAGAGAAACAACTAATATGTCCAGGAGGAGATTTTTTATAAGATTTTGGCCCACAAGCACTTTGGAGGATGAGAGGTCCCACCAGCTGCCATCTGTAAACTGAAGACCCTGGAAGGTCAGTGGTGCAGGTCTGAGAAGCAGAGAGCTGATGGTATAGATCCCAGTCCCAGTCTGAAGGCCTGGAAACCAGGAGTGCTTAGGGCAAGAGAAGATTGATACCCTAACTCAAGCAGAAAGGCAGAGAGCAGATTCAATCTCAGCAGATTGGGTGATGCCCGCCCATATGGGGAGGGCAATCTGCTTTATTGAGTTCACTGATTCAAAGGCTAATCTCTTGGGGAAACCCAGAGCTAACATTAAACCAAATATCTCAGCATCCTGTGGCCCAGTCAAGTAGACACTTAAAATTAACCATCACACTCAGGGATAAGGGAGGTTGAACAAATCTGGGGAAACTTACAGCCTGAGTCCAGTATATCTGCTTTCTGTTCTTGGCACAGGCCTAGCCAATTCTCAGCTCATGGCTTCTACACTGGATCCTACACATAAGACACTAGTTGTGTCCTCTTGTGGGAATATTATTCCCCCAGATCTTCTGGGTCTGGGATCCTTGGGTCTTAGCTAAAATGTCACTTCCTCAGAGAGGTGCTCCCTGACCACTGTGTCTACATTAGCACCCTCTTTCCAGGCCTCTCTGTATCATATTCCATTGTTTTTTATTTTGTTTCATTTTCCTAAAATTTATCACTACCACAATCACAAATTATTTTATTTGTTAAATAGTTTACATAATTAGTATTTGTCTCCCTCCCTCCTCCAATTATAAGTTCTATAAGGTACAGGATTTATCTGTCTTGTCCACTGTAATATTCTCAACAAAATAAAACTTAGACTATGAGCTCAATATTTAGTAATTGTATGGAGGATAAATGGAGGAAAAAGGGAACAGAGGGACAGTCTCCACTGAGAATGAATTCTAGCTGTTGTGGAGGGGGAGACAGATAACCATCCAATATCAAAATACTATGAAAAAAGTTTGGTTTGAAATGAGTTCAGGGTGACAAAGATCACAAAAGAGGCACCATTTCAGACTGAGTGGAGGGATCCCACTGCATGACACCCAGAGAGAGTCAGCCAATCAGCTGTGTCCAAGTATCCTGTAATCGCTCCTTCAAAACCAGCGCAAATCAAGCAATGTTGCTGTTTACTTCTTGTGCTATACAAGTCTTCCTGTGGCTTGGAGGAGCAAGATGGCTGAGTAGTAGGAGACCTAAATTTCGTCTGCTCCCAGGAATTCAGCTAGATAGGCATCAAACCATTCTGAACACCTAGGAACTCAACAGGAAATTGAAGAAAAGAGTAGCAGCAACTCTCTGAACAGAAAAGAGACCACCTTCTCGAAGGTAGGATGTGTGGAGAAGTGAATCCGAGGCCATATTCTGGAAGATAGACGGCGGGGGGAGGGAGCCTCCTTCAGCCAGCTACCGGCAAGTGATAGAGCAGCAGAGCAAAAAATTGGAAATTTTAGAAGCCAGCTCAGCTGAGGGACATTGCTCCAGTGGCTAAGCAGGGGTGGAATCCTCGCTGGGACAGTGAGGTCTCAGGACCCTCGGGGTCACAGAAAGACTGGGGGTGCCTGAGTGTGGCAGAGCTCACAGGTATCGGAACACGGAAGCCAGCTGCAAAGACAGAGACAAGATATAGGCTCTCAGCTCAGGGTTTCCATAAACCATGATAAGAGGCACAGTTGGACCACTGCTCTTCCAGCAGGGACCCAACAAGTGGCAGATCCAGGGTGACCCTCCTTCCCCCCCCCCCGGGAGGAGCAGCACGGGAGCACACCACAGGAATCTGCTGGGCTTAGAGACTCCAAATGGGGTCGTGTGCCAGAGATAGAAATGCTCGGTCACAGGCCAGGTGAGCATGGAGTGTGGCCAGAGACCAGGGAGACAGGAGTGATTGACTGCTTTTCTCTGGGAGCTCACTGAGTAGTGGGGCCCTGAGTTCTTGTCTCCTCCGGGGTGGAGATTGGGAGACCGCCATTTTCACTCTTGTCCTCCAAAGCTGTACGGAAAGCTTGCAGGGAACAAAAGGTAGTGAGAGCAAACCCAAGCAGATTACTTAGCTCTGCCCCCAGCAAGGGTGGGGCAATTCTCCCTCTGGCAAAGACATTTGAGAACCATTGTGACAGGCCCCTCCCCCAGAAGATCAGCAAGAACACCCAGCCAAGACCAAGTTTACCGATCAATGAGAATGGGAGAACACCAACACTAGGGAATACTGCACATAGAATTCATGGTTTTTTTCCCCTGATTCTTTAGTCTTTCAAAGTTAATTTTTTTAATTTTCTTTTTTTTTAATTTTTTTTTTACCCTTTTTCAACCAACATCTTATCAATCCCGTTTTCAAAAATCTTTTTTATATTTTTCATTTTTAGAGTCATATTCTAACCCTTCATTGTAGTTAACCTTATTTTTGGTATATATATATAAGTTGTTCTCTCTTTAAAATATTTGGGATACAGTTTCTTCTAACAGAACAAAATATACCCTAAATCTCTACTGTATGGCTTTGTTCTGGTCTCCTGCCTGATCACATTCTCTCCCTTTTTTTTTTTTTAATTTCCCTTCTTTCTTTTTTCAACCAACTTCTTATCTTATCAATTCCTTTTATAAAATCTTTTATAATATTCATCTTTACAGTCATATTGCATCCCTTCATCATATTAACCCTTATGTTAGTACATATATAAGTTTTTCTTTCTTTAAAAGTTTGGGAGGCAGTTTCTTCTAACAGACCAAAAATACACCCAAAATCTAGTGTGTGGCACTGATCTATTCACCAGCCTGATCATATTTGATCATATACATTTTTTTCTTTTTTTCTTTTTTTATTATTATGTTATGTTAATCACCATACATTACATCATTAGTTTTTAATGTAGTGTTCCATGATTCATTGTTTGCGTATAACACCCAGTGCTACATGTAAAATGTACCCTCTTTAATACCCATCACCAGGCTAACACATGATCCCACGTCCCTCCCCTCTAGAACCCTCACTTTGTTTCTCAGAGTCCATAGTCTCCCTTGGTTATCTTCCCCTCTGATTTCCCCCCTTCATTCTTCCCCTCCTGCTATCTTCTTCCTTTTTTTGTTCTAACATATAATGTATTATTTGTTCCAGAGGTACAGGTCTGTGATTCAACAGTCTTACACAATTCTTGCCATTTGCAGCGACGTGGATGGAACTGGAGGGTATTATGCTGAGCGAAATAAGTCAATCAGAAAAAGACATGTATCATATAACCTCACTGGTATGAGGAATTCTTAATCTCAGGAAACAAACTGAGGGTTGCTGGAGTGGTGGGGGTGGGAGGGATGGGGTGGCTGGGTGATAGACATATACTTTTGTTTTTAATCTTTTTCTTTTTCTTTCTTTCTCTTTCTTTTCCCCCAGTTTCAGGACTCTTCTGATTTCTCTAGTATATATTCTACTGGGGTCATTGTTACCCTGTTAGCATTTTGTTCTCTCATTCATCTAACTCCTCTGGACAAAATGACAAGATGGAAAAAATCACCTCAGAAAAAAGAACAAGAGGCAGTACTGACTGCCAGGGACTTAATCAATACAGACATTAGTAAGATGTTAGAACTAGAGTTCAGAATGACGAATATAAAAATACTAGCTGGACTTGAAAAAAAAGCATGGAAGATATTAGAAAAACCCTCTCTGGAGAAATCAAAGAACTAAAATCTAACCAAGTAGAAATCAAAAAGGCTATTAGTGAGGTGCAATCAAAGATGGAGGCTCTAACTGCTAGGATAAATGAGGCAGAAGAGAGAATTAGTAATAGAGAAGACCAAATGATGGAAAATAAAGAAGCTGAGAAAGAGAGAGATAAACAACTACTGGATCATGAGGGCAGAATTTGCAAGATAAGTGATACCATAAGATGAAACAATATTAGAATAATTGGCATCCCAGAAGAAGAAGAAAGAGAGAGAGGGCCAGAAGGTATACTGGAGCAAATTATAGCAGAGAACTTCCCTAATGTGAGGAAGGAAACAGGCATCAAAACGAAGAAGGCACAGAGAACCCTGCTCAAAATAAATAAAAATAGGTCAACATCCTGACACTTAATAATAAAACTTACGAGTCTCAGAGACAAAGAGAAAATCCTAAAAGCAGCTCGGTACAAGACATCTGTAACCTGCAATGGTAGAAATATTAGATTGGGAACAGACCTATCCACAGAGACCTGACAGGCCAGAAAGGACTGGCATGATATATTCAGAGCACTAAATGAGAAAAATATGGAGCCAAGAATACTATATCCAGCTAGGCTGTCATTGAAAATAGAAGGAGAGATAAAAACCTTCCAGGACAAAAAAACTAAAGGAATTTGCAAACACAAAACCAGCCCTACAAGAAATATTGAAAGGGGTCCTCTAAGCAAAGAGAGAGCCTAAAAGTAACATAGACCAGAAAGGAACACAGACAATATACAGTAACAGTCACCTTGCAGGCCATATAATGGAACTAAATGCATATCTTTCCATAGTTACCCTGAAAGTGAATGGGCTAAATGCCCCAATCAAAAGACACAGGCTATCAGATTGGATTAAAAAACAAGACCCATCGATATGCTGTCTACAAGAGACTCATTTTAGACCCAAAGACACCCCCACATTGAAAGTGAAGGCATGGAAAACCATTTACTATGCTAATGGACACCAAAAGAAAGCTGGGGTGGCAATCCTTATATCAGACAAATTAGATTTTAAAGCAAAGACTATAATAAGAGATGAGGAAGGACACTATATCCTATTTAAAGGGTCTATCCAACAAGAAGATCTAACAATTGTAAATATCTATGCCCCTAAAATGGGAGCAGCCAATGATATAAGGCAAAAATAATAAAAGCCAAGAAACACATCGACAACAATACAATACTAGTGGGGGACTTTAACAACCCCCTCACTGAAATGGACAGATCATCTAAGCAAAAGATCAACAAAGAAATAAAGACTTTAAATGACACACTGGACCAAATGGACTTCACAGACATATTCAGAACATTCCATCCCAAAGCAACGGAATACACATTCTTCTCTCTGCCCATGGAACATTCTCCAGAATAGATCACGTCCTAAGTCACAAATCAGGTCTCAACCAGTACCAAAAGATTGGGATCATTCCCTGCATATTTTCAGACCACAACACTTTGAAACTAGAACTCAATCACAAGAGGAAAGTTGGAATGAACTCAAATACATGGAGACTAAAGAGCATCCTACTAAAGAATGAATGGGTAAACCAGGAAATTAAAAAAGAATTAAAAAAATTCATGGAAACAAATGAAAATGAAAACACAACTGCTCAGAATCTTCGGGATGCAGCAAAGGCAGTCCTAAGAGGAAAGTATATAGCAATACAAGCCTTTTTCAAGAAACAAAAAAGGTCTCAAATACACAACCTAACCCGACACCTAAAGGAGCTGGAGAAAGAACAGCAAATAAAGCCTAAACCCAGCAGGAGAAGAGAAATCATAAAGATCAGAGCAGAAATCAATGAACTAGAAACCAAAAGAACAGTAGAACAGATCAACGAAACTAGGAGCTGGTTCTTTGAAAGAATTAACAAGATTGATAAACCCCTGGCCAGACTGATCAAAAAGAAAAGAGAAATGACCCAAATCAACAAAATCATGAATGAAAGAGGAGAGATCACAACCAACACCAAAGAAATACAAACAATTATAAGAACATATTATGAGCAACTCTATGCCAGCAAATTAGAGAACCTGGAAGAAATGGGTGCATTCCTAGAGATGTATCAACTACCAAAATTGAACCAGGAAGAAATAGAAAACCTGAACAGACCTATAACCACTAAGGAAATTGAAACAGTCATCAAAAATCTCCCAAGAAACAAAAGCCCAGGGCCAGATCGCTTCCCAGGGGAATTCTATCAGACATTTAAAGAAGAATTAATACCTATTCTCCTGAAACTGTTCTAAAAATTAGAAATGGAAGGACAACTTCCAAACTCATTTTATGAAGCCACCATTACCTTGTTCCCAAAACCAGACAAAGGCCCCATCAATAGAACTACAGACTAATATCCCTGATGAACATGGATGCAAAAATCCCCATCAAATACTAGCCAGTAGGATCCAACAGTACATTAAAAGGATTATTCACCATGACCAAGTGGGATTTATTCCTGGGCTGCAAGGTTGATTCAACAGCCACAAATCAATCGATGTGATACAATACATTAATAAAAGAAAGAACAAGAACCATATGATGCTCTCTATAGATGCAGAAAAAGCATTTGACAAAGTACAGCATCCTTTCATGATCAAAACTCTTCAGAGTATAGGGATAGAGGGTACATACTTCAATATCCTAAAAGCCATCTGTGAAAAACCTACAGCGATTATCATTCTCAATGGGGAAAAACTGAGATCTTTCCCCCCCCATGGTCAGGAACATGGCAGGGATGTCCACTATCCATCACTGCTATTCAACATAGGATTAGAAGTCCTAGCCACAGCAATCAGACAACAAAAAGAAATAAAAGGCATCCAAATCATCAAAGAAGAAGTCAAACTTTCAATCTTTGCAAATGATATGATAGTTTATGTGGAAAACCCAAAAGACTCCACCCCAAAACTGCTAGAACTCATACAGGAATTCCATAAAGTGGCAGGATATAAAATCAATGCACAGAAATCAGTGGAATTTCTATACACCAACAACAAGACAGAAGAAAGAGAAATTATGGAGTCGATCCCATTTACAAATGTGCCCCAAACCGTAAGATACCTAGGAATAAATCTAACCAAAGCGGCAAAGAATCTGTACTGAGAAACTATAAAATACTCATGAAAGAAATTGAGGAAGACACAAAGAAATGGAAAAACGTTCCATGCTCATGGACTGGAAAAACAAATATTGTGAAGATGTCAGTGATACCTAGAGCAAACTACACATTCAGTGCAATCCCCATCAAAATACCCCTAACTTTTTTCAAAGAAATGGAACAAATAATCCTAAAATCATGTTCTTCAAGCCTTTTTGGGATCCTTCTCTCCCATGCTGTACCTCTTACTGATTCTCTGTGCTCCACCTTCAACAATTGCCATCACTCTTGATCTTTAGTATCAACATCCAGAGTAAGCGCCAGCAGCCACAAGAATCTCAACAAAAACCACAGGGCAGTAAGTTATTAGGGTATTGTTAGCTGGGTTGTTAGGACACCCCAAACACATGCTAAGTGCAGTATACATTATCCTGTTTCTCTCACAGTAACTTTTAGAACTTTATGAGAAGAGTGATGTTCAGAATGGTTGAGATACACCAGGTCCCACAGCTTGTCAAGGGCAGAGCTGGGAGGTCAGCCTCAGTCTGACTCATATTCTCTTACTATAGCAAATGTCTGAGTTTTGAATGCTGGAGCAAATAATCAGGTTAACCTGAATCAGCATGACCTTTAGATCATTGTTTCTGCATTATTCTTGTGAATGCCCCTGTTGTTGATCATATTTGTACTACATTTGCTGAAAACCAGAAACTTCCACTTTCCTAATTAAATTTGAGGATTAATTTAAAATGGCTCCAGGAGAGAGGCTACTAGCAACACGATGTGGGCATCACACAGAGCTATCTTCCTGCTTATCTCTATAAAGTCTTTATAATTGCCTTTGAAATGTTCCATGATCTGGTCCCTTCATCTAGATTTGGGGTATCAGCTGTTTACAACAGTAGTTCTCAAGCATTTGCATGGATCTCTAGTGTTCTTTAGAATACAAATTACCCAACTCCCAAGGTTTCTAATTCAGTAGTCCAAGATGGGGGTCTGAGAATTGGCTTGTCTAACATGTTCCCAGGTGATGTTGATGCTACTGGTCCATGGACCATGCATCATCTATTGGAAACCACTGGTTTATAGAAATTGGCTAGGAGGAGGAGGAACAAGATGGCGGAGGAGTAGGAGACCTAAATTTTGTCTGGTCCCAGGAATTCAGCTGAATAGGGATCAAACCATTCTGAACACCTACGAACTCAACAGGAGATTAAAGAAAAGAATAGCAGCAACTCTCTGAACAGAAAAGCGACCACTTTCTGGAAGGTAGGACGTGTGGAGAAATGAATCTGAGGCGATATTCGGGAAGAAAAAATACTGTGAAGATATCAATGCTACCTAGAGCAGTCTGCACATTTAATGCAATCCCTATCAAAATACCATCAATTTTTTTCAAAGAAATGGAACAAGTAATTCTAAAATTTTTATGGAACCAGAAAAGACCCTGAATAGCCAGAGGAATGTTGAAAAAGAAAAGCAAAGCTGGCGGCATCCCAATCCCGGACTTCCAGCTCTATTACAAAGCTGTCATCATCAAGACAGTATGGTACTGGCACAAAAACAGACACACAGATAATTGGAACAGAATAGAGAGCCCAGAAATGGACCCTCAACTCTATGGTCAACTAATCTTTGACAAAGCAGGAAAGAATATCCAATGGATAAAAGACAGTCTCTTCAACAAATGGTGTTGGGAAAATTGGACAGCCACATGCAGAAGACTGAAACTGGACCATTTCTTTACACCACACACAAAAATAGACTCCAAATGGTTGAAAGACCTAAATGTGAGACGGGGTCCATCAAAATCCTAAAGGACAATACAGGCAGCGACCTCTTCGACCTCAGCCGCAGCAACTTCTTCTTAGAAACATCGCCAAAGGCAAGGGAAGCAAGGGTAAAAATGAACTATTGGGACCTCATCAAGATAAAAACTTTTGCACAGCAAAAGAAACAGTCCACAAAACCAAAAGACAACCGACAGAATGGGAGAAAATATTTGCAAATGACATATCAAATAAAGTGCTCGTATCCAAAATCTATAAAGAACTTATGAAACTCAACACCCAAAGAACAAATGATCCAATCAACAAATGGGCAGAAGACATGAACACACATTTTTCCAAAGAAGACACCCAAATGGCCAACAGACACATGAAAAGGTGCTCAACATCGCGCAGCATCAGGGAAATCCAAATCAAAACCTCAATGAGATACCACCTCACACCATTCAGAATGGCTAAAATTAACAAGTCAGGAAATGACAGATGTTTGCATGGATGGGGAGAAAGGAGAACCCTCCTCCACTCTTGGGAATGCAAGCTGGTGCAGCCACTCTGGAAAGCAGTATGGAGGTTCCTCATGTAGTTGAAAATAGAGCTACCATATGATCCAGCAATTGCACTATTCAGTATTTACCCCAAAGATACAAATGTAGTGATCCAAAGGTGTATGTGCACCCCAACGTTTATAACAGCAATGTCCACAATAGCCAAACTATGGAAAGAGACACGATGTCCATCAACAGATGAATGGATAAAGCTGATGTGGTATATATATACAATGGAATATTATTCAGCCATCAAAAGGAATGAAATTTTGCCATTTACAATGACATGGATGGAACTGAAGGGTATTATGCTGAGTGAAATCAGTCAATCAGAGAATGACATGTATCATATGATCTCACTGATTGAGGAATTCTTAATCTTTGATTCACTCTAAAGCATAATGGAAGTTCATTAGATGGATATCAGCAGATGAATAATGAGACCTAATCACATTTTTAGAATACCCCTCTGGCCCCTGTCTGGAGAATGGATTGGAGATGGCCAAAAGTGGAAACAAGGAGGCCAGTTAATGGGCATGAATAGCAGCCCCAGATTTGGAGGTTGACATCTCAAGACATTTGTCATCCACATGGTTTCTTTGGAACCTTTCCTGTGGATCCTTCCTGCGGTATATGGGAGGGACAAGTGTTGGATGACTATACCCTAGAATGCTTGGGGAGATCCATACCACAGGCCTAAGTGAGTCTTCTTTGAGACACTCACAGACACTGATTTTTATGAACTTCCTGACCTTTAATTATGAGTTGCTAAGTCTTAATGCTCTATAGTCATGGTGGTGAACAGCTTTGGTGGTCAAAGTTATTAATCTGTTTAATTATCAGGTGACACTTGTTAGATTTTATTGCAACCCTCTGTGTCATCCCCACCCATAAAACTTCACCCGAGTCCAGTGACAGAGAGGACCTGGTTAAAAACCAGAAGCTATTCATCAAATTGTAGTACTTCTTCAAAGAGAAGCTAATGGCTTAGTGTCAAGACTATCAAACATCATTTGAAATAAATTGAAGGCATATTAACTCCTGTGATCTTATAAATTATATATATTGCAAAACATTTTTTAAAATGCTTGTCAATTGCCAAAACATTTCAATTGTTAAAACATCATTATCCAAAGATTAAGATAAAATCATGTCTTCATCATCATCTCACAGCAACAGAAATCATACTTAACAGACACTGAGTTTCTATCATGTACTCTAGACTATGCTAAGCATCCTGCCTATTGATTTCATTTAATTCTTATAGCAGTGCTGTTAAATAGATACTGTTATCCCTCATTTTATTTTATAAGTGAGGAGTCTAAGGTTCAACAAAGTCATAAAATTTCCACAGTGTTGCCTAGCTAGGATATGAAGTGGATGCTCAAATTCAGGTAGTGATGGCACCAAAGGCCATCATTAACCATTATCCATTTGATTTCACTGTACTTCATTCCATGTGTATAGCAAAGAATCAAAACGGGGAAGTTGTGTGTGTGTGTGGTGTGGCAGAGAAGATCTCAATTTAGGAAATATCTCCAACGAAATTGCTTTTTGATCTCCATTTTCCTCCATTGAATAAAATGGGGGGTTGAATGAGAAGATCTCTAGTGTTCCAAATCTGAGTTGGATTGATTTTTTTCTTCTTTTTCTCCTCACCCCTAGAGGTTCATCACTCACAACACTTTGGGGAAATGTACCATTTTCTTTAATAGTTTAGCAGAAGCCAGAATGCCATCCATAGTTCTTGACTGAAACACCTAGAATAGCAATGACATGTCTCTATCTACTCACATGTCCAGGGTGGCTGCAGGTAGGATATTGGTCTCTGGGTGTGGCTCTTGAGTAGCTTACTTAAAAACCTAGAAAAGAAGAAAAATTCTTCCCTGAGTATATAGCTCACAATACTCTGAACAGCATCAAGTTACTTTGTGACTACTAAATCAGGAACAGATTTCTTTTTTTAACTCAATTTTATTATGTTATGTTAGTCAACATACAGGACATCATTAGTGTCTGTTGTAGTGTTCCATAATTCATTGTTTTCATATAACACCCAGTGCTCCATGCGATACCTGCCCTCCTTAATACCCATCACCAGGCTAACACATCCCCCCACCCCCCTCCCCTCTAAAACCCTCAGTTTGTTTCTTGGAGTCCATAGTCTCTCATGGTTCATCTCTCCCTCAGATTCCCCCCCCCTTCATTTTCCCCTTCCTTCACCTAATGTCCTCCAAGCTATTCTTTATGTTCCACAAATAAGTGAAACCATATGATAATTGACTTTCTCTGCTTGACTTATTTCACATAGCATAATCTCCTCCAGTCCCAACCATTTGATGTAAAAGTTGGGTATTCATCCTTTCTGATGGCTGAGTAATATTCCATTGTATATATGGATCACATCTTCTCTAACCATTCATCTGTTGAAAGGCATCTCGGCTCTTTCCAAAGTTTGGCTATTGCGGACATTGCTGCTATGAACATTGAGGTGCATATGGTCCTTCTTTTCACTACATCTTTGTCTTTGGCGTAAACACCCAGAGTGCAATTGCTGGGTCATAGGGTAGCTCTATTTTTAATTTTTTGAGGCATCTCCACACTGTTTTCCAAAGTGGCTGTACCAACTTGCATTCCCTCCAACAGTGTAAGTGGGTTCACCTTTCTCCACAACCTCTCCAACATTTGTTGTTTCTTGCCTTGTCCATTTTTGCCATTCTAACTGGCGTAAGGTGATATCTCATTGTGGTTTTGATTTGAATTTCTCTGATGGCTAATGATGATGAACATTTTTCCATGTGTCTGTTAGCCATTTGTGTGTCCTTTTGAGAAGTGTCTGTTCATGCCTTCTGCCCATTTTTTGACTTGATTATTTATTTTTTGGGGTGTTGAGTTTGAGAAGTTCTTTATAGATCTTGGATATTAACCCTTTGTCTGTAGTGTCATTTGCAAATATCTTCTCCTATTCTGTGAGTTGCCTCTTTGTTTTGTTGACTGTTTCCTTTGCTGTGCAGAAGATTTTTATCTTGATGAAGTCCCAAAAGTTCATTTTTGTTTTTGGTTCACTTGTCTTTGGAGATGTATTTTGAAAGAAGTTGCTGTGGCCGATGTCGAAGAGGTTACTGCCTATGTTCTCCTCTAGGATTTTGATGGATTCCTGTCTCACATTGAGGTCTTTCATCCATTTTGAGTTTATCTTTGTGTATGGTGTTAGAGAATGGTCAAGTTTCATTCTTCTGTATATAGCTGTTCAATTTCCCCAGCACCATTTATTGAATAGAGAGCCCAGATATGGACCCTCAAATCTATGGTCAAATAATCTTTGACAAAGCAGGAAAAAATATGAAATGGAATAAAGAACAGAAGACTTCTACAATTGGTCTTTATGTTTTTTTTTCTAAAAAAAAATGTTTCTTTGAAAGAATTGAAATCAGGATCTAGTAGAGATATCTGGACCCTATGTTCACTGCAATGTATTTTTTTAAAGATTGTATTTATTTATTTAAGAGAGAGAACACAGAAGGAGAGTGAGAGGGAGAAGCAGACTCCCCACTGAGCAGGTAGCCTGACATGGGGCTGGATCCCAGGACTCCAGGATCATGACCGGAGCCAAAGGCAGACGCTTAACCAACTGAGCCACCCAGGAATCCCTCACTGCAATGTATTAATGGTAGACAATATCAATAAACCTAGAGGACATTAGGCTAAGTGACTAAGCCAGTCACAAAAGGACAAGTATTTCATGATTCCATTTATATGAAATATCTAAAATAGTCAAACTTACGGAAGCAGAGAAGAGAATAATGATTACCAGGGGCTGTGGAAAAGAGGAAATGAGGAATTATTGCTTAATGTGTATAAAGTTTCAGATATGCAAGGTGAATAAGTTCTAGAAATCTGCGATTCAACATGGTACTTATAGTTAATAATACAATATTGTATACTTTAAAGTACGTTAAGAGGATAGATCTCATGGTAAGTGCTCTTACCACACAAATACATACAAAACACAAAAGAAAAAGAAATTTCTGGAGGTGATGTATATGTTTAGAACCTTGATTGTGGTGATGGTCCAAACTCATCCAGATGTATACATTAAATGTGTGCAACTTTTATATATCAACTATAACTCAATAGAACTGAAAAGTTAATGTGGGGGGTAATTGCCCAGAAATAGACTCCTGCCAGAGAGCATCACTGTGAGCAGGGACTTCTTACCTAACTTCCTGTCTGTCCATCTTTGCTGGGCTGAGGTCCTGACTAGAGCCAGGGATAGCTTTTTAGATCTTCCTGCCATTGAACACTTTGCCTTCATCTACTGACACTGTCCACATGCATTCTGTTTTCAAGTTATTTTCAACTCTTTTATGATACTTCTAATTCCTTATGTTCTTCATTTGTCTAAGCAAACCTTCTTTCTCCCTGGAAGACATGTCTCACCTTCCATTCTCAACTATACCTTCTCTTGCGCATTCCTCAAAACTCAGGTTTCCCTCCTTAAAACAGTGTCTTGAAGAGTCTCTCTGTTCTTATATATCTCCTCCCCTCCTCTTCCCTGTCCATTTATTCAATACACATGCAGTAAACTAGGCTTTGTTCTAGGTTTAAGGGATTCAGAGAGATTGTTATGTTGAGGAACATCAATATGCATTGGTGTGCTGATCAATTTTTAACAACCAGCACTTAAAACAAAACAAAACAAAACAAAACAAAAAAAGCCCTGATTCATACAACTTGCAGATCTCAAGGGTAAAATGCTTCCACCACAGCCAATTTCAAGCTACCAATTTGACTTAATCTAACGTGAAGGTGGGAAGAACTACACACAACTGGCTGTTGTCAGAGCAAGCACGCTACGGACCTCCCTGCTAACGTGCATGTTCTGGCATTGTTCTTAAACCCAAATATATTTAAGACAATACTGATGATGTATAGGTATGAAAATCATAGTCCCCTTAGATCTACATGCCTCAGATGGCATATGAATTCTTCACATGTGCAACTACAACTCAGGAGTCTGATTAACTCCTAGCCCCTCCCCACCTGGGCACTGGAGACATTAACCAGGAGTGTCAGGGGGTAACCTCCTTGTCTGGGACCTTCTCTTCCTTCCTTAGACAGGGTCCAGGTCACGTCGTGATCAGAGTTCTTGGTGTCCCTGTCTACCACTCACAGGTTTCTCTCTTTGAAGCATGCAGAGACTAATTTCTGTGCAAAACATAACTGAATATCTACTGTTCTATTTGTATCCCTCATTGTTGTTATATAAACCCATGCAAAATAGGGAGGTTCCTAATCTAATCTCTGAAAGTCTGCTATTCTGATAACAGTGGTGACATTGAAGTGCTTTCTTGTCATGTGAAGACCAATGTGATCGTTCAGGCAGAAAGCAACTGGGAAATTTCTGCCTTTTTATTTTGGAGGTAAAATATCTGTTTTCTGTTTTCTGAAATACCGCGGTAGCCCAGCACCTGAAGTAAAAGGTATTTACCTATTAGCTTGGTGAGAATTTTCATGTCAACCATTATTTCTATGGTTTTTATAACATGACCTTCACTTTTCCTGTATCCATGCTCTTCTATCTCATGAAGTTACTGTGCATATTTAGTTGATCTGGAGAAACTTCATCTAAGAATGTTCCAGAATTCTCAGGGAGATCATGCTCCTCAATATACTGATGGGTGCATTTCATCTTCAGAATAATAAATAGTTTTGGTCAGATGTAAGAAAAAAAAAGTAAAATTCTTCACAGCCAGATTGAAAATCTGAGCTCACAATCCATCATTGTCATTTTCCATTTGCAGCTTTATCAGCTACACACACCTAATTTTCAGCCTTGCAGCGATTATCCTAGAAAGCCAACCTACTTAAGTCCCAGGAACACTTAACACTTACAGCAACTTTCTCATACTTACAATTATATACTATCTGTGCTCACACACCTGTTTTGTCTGCTTTGTCACCATGACGGGACAGAGATGATTATCTTTCTCATATCCCCTAACTCAGTCCCTAAACTAGCCTTACCTCTCCACAGCTACCATCCAGACTTAAGAGGGGTCTTCATCATTGTTGAATCAAACTTGGTCTCCCTAACTCCAATAATATCCCCCATTTCAGCCCATGAGCCTGCCAGCTGACAAAACGATGTTATGAAACGCAAACCTGATCAGCTTCCTCCTCCATTTACATTCCATTTACAGAATCCCCTCAATACCCAGGATAAAATGCAGACTTCCTAGCTGAGGTCTCAAAATTTCTGCCTCCCATTATGTGCGGCACTCCTAACCGTGCATGCATCACTGTTCAGGGAGGGTCTCAGCCATGAGGCAAGGCGGAAGAGAAGAGAGCGCAGAAAGAGGACACAGAGAAGGGGAGAAGGGTTAAGGGTGGTGTTTTAGAAAGCAGGTGAGAAGAGACATGTGCAAAAATCCTTACATATTTCACCGAGAGAAAGGAACGGGGTGGCAGGGAATGGAGTGCCTGAGACTTAGTTTATGCGCATGAGGTTGTGTGTGAGTGTGTTCCTACAGGTGCAGAGAGGAACAGTGGAGAGAGGGAGAGAGAAAATATGTGTGTGCAGTTGGGCATACTTGGTGAAAAGTGGTGTGAAATCACTTCTGTTGAATGCAGAATGACAAAAGGGAGGGAGAAAGGTATTTTGCAGTTCTCTCTGGTAAAAGAAACTGGAAGGCTCAGTTAATTACTTTGGCCTGTTAACTCTGGAGTGGCATTAACATGGGACAGCTTGGTGGCTGTTTATTTTATGTATTTATTATTTTCTTTTTTAATTTGTAAAAATCTGTCCCCAGAGAGAGTGTGTCAGAAGTGTGGGGCCTGAGTCGTAAGGCCAAGAGGGAAGGTGTGGTGAAGCTTGCTGTTACACATGGAATGCTTATGCATAAGGCTCTGCTCCAAAATGAATACAGAAGATAAACAGAATATCATCAGTTACTGTGGACCTGTTTAAAAACCGCAGATTTTATCTCTAACATAACCCCATTTTGCAGATGGAAAACCTGAGTCACAAAGAAGGTAAGTAAATTAGCAGCTAGCAGAATATTACAGAACCATAGGGTGAGTGCTGCAGTTTCCAGATGCATAGGTGGACTGCCTGGCCTCAGCTCATCTCCTGGACAGACACAGGAAGGCTTCCTTGAGTTGGGGGACAGACCTGAGTCTCCAGGGACAGGAAGCTGTGTGAAAAAGGAAAGGGAGCAAAGGAGTACAAAATTCTAAAGGTTCAGGAGAATCCCTTTTAGGGACTGTCTGAGGTGGGAGTGAGGGTCTGTCGCTTTCAGAGTAGGGTTGAACCTTTCTGCGAAGAAACTTCAGGAAAATCAATTTTGTTTGTTCATATTTCCCATATGGCTGCCTTATCCCCCCTTTCCTTCCCTTTTATCCTTCATTTCCTTTACTTTTGTGCTTTTTGCTTCACCTCATTGTTCTTCCTCTAGTTTCTTCTCTTATTCTTTTACAGCATGGTAATATTTTAAAATATGATTAAGTGTTATTTTTAGTCTAAGAAAGTCTTACTATTCCTCAGCCTCCTTCAATTGAAACAGAGGTGATCGTTGCTTCAGGGAAAGCAGCAAACTAAGATGAGAAAGGGGGACTTATTTAGTGTTTTGCTTTTAAAAATAAACTCTTGAAATGCATTCAAGGACCAACACTGTGCAAACAAAGCTATTTGCTTGAAAGAGTCAGACTCTTGTGAAAGACAATGGAGTTTTCTAAAACTCAAAAGCTTTCTTTTAAATTTCAGGGACCGCAGGCTGGCTAAAAAAGAGCATAGAATCTTACCATAGAATAGGACAGATAGAAGATTCACTACAAGGCAAGTTCCCTTTACACAGAAGAGTAACACCTCTTTTGGGCTTGACGGGCATGTTTGCAGAGTCTAAGGGTCCACAGCTAGAGGGAAGATGTTGCCTGCTTCCTGAGATAGGCCCACTACCAGTAAATCTGAGCCTTGCCTAATGTGTCAGGAAGCCTTGCTTCGAGAAAGACTCTGGAAGGAGAGAGGGATTAAACCCTCTTCCCTTTTTGAAATGCTCAGGGGAACACTTAGCCGATGTCCTGTGCTCACATGGAATAGCTTCGGGAAAGTTGGAATGGTGCAGTGGTTTGTTTGGACAGAAAGACGGCTAAGGTTCCTCTTCCAGTTTCCCATGGTTTGTCTAATATGCACTCAAAGATCCAAGATTTCTTCCCCACCCCAAGGAAGCGATATAGAGATGATAGTGGTCTCACTGGGCTACTCTCAAGGTGTCAATATGACTGTACTTCTCTCTCTAAGGTCAAATCTGTTTTCTTAACATTTTCAGCTTCTGGAGTCCTCTCATATCCCTTGCTTAGTGGTCCCCTTCTTCCATCTTGAAAGCTAGCTCCACACCCTTACTTTTACCCATCTTCCAAGATCATACCTCCTGCAGACTCCCTTCTTCTGCCACCTTCTTCCATTTTAAAGACCCTCCTGATTATATCAAGCCTGCCCAACTGATTCAGGAGAATCCCTTCCAACATCTCAAGGTCAACTAATTAGCAGCCTTGATTCCATGTGTGATCTGAAGTCCTGTTGCCATGTCAGGCAACATAGTCACAAGTTCTCAAGATTAGGAGGTAGACATCTTTGGGGGGTGATTGCTCTGTCTACCACAGGAGACTGCAAGGCTAGAAGCCAATACTAGGACACCAGATACCACTTATATCACCAGCAGAGCCAGCAGATACCCTGAAATAGGGATTCAGATAAGAGATATGCATCCTTGATGTCATATAAGCTTCCTACGCTGGGAGAAGGCAAAGGAGGAGAGAGGTAGAAAAAGTCATGAATAGACAGAATTAACCTGAAGAGAGTCTATGATTTAAACTGGAAGAAACAGATAACCTTAAAGTGATAAGACTGCAATTTTTTGCTGACATAAGTGGAAGCAGAGGGCTTATTACCAAGTTGCTTGAGTTACAGAAAATAGAGAAAATTACAGGCATGCATATGAGAATAGAAGTCTATAAATTTCCATGCTACCACATTTAAAAAATTTTTATATCTTTTTTCTGCTGCCTCTTCTTTTACTTGCTTTTTTTCCCCTCTCCTCTCTCCTCAGTATTTCTCTCTTCTGCTTCTCCAAACCCCTTTAATTCTTGCCTTACTCTTTCAACATCTCCCCTTGTTATTTCCTCTCTTTCCAATTGCATAATCTCTCTTTTCCCTCTTTTCCTTCCTTCTGTATTCTTATATTTCACTTGGTTATAAGAAGAGAGAAGAGAGGTCACACCATGTCTTATTCATATTTTGTCCCCAATACTTAGCATAGGGTCTGGAAGATAGCAGATGCTCAGTGACTATTTATTGAATAAATGAATAAATAAATTAAATCTTCAGCCATGCAATAAGGAAAGGAACCTGCAGGACGTCAAAGAGCACTGCTAGCATTCTGGAAACACAGAGAATACCATGGTGCATTAAAAATAATGTTAATTATGTCCACCTTTAATGATCCCAGTTTCTCCAGCTGTCAAGTGAATTATCACCTTTTAAACTTGCCATTTGGAAAAGGCTTTAAATTATAACCATAAGATGGCAAAGGAGTCAGAGTAATTGGAATTTAATTTATATGGAAGAATTTTCCTTTTTTACTGTTGTTTAAATAGGCTCAAACAAATTGAAATAGCAAGAAACTTCCAAATGGACAAAGGTAACAAAATGTGATTGCCTATCCCAGAGCTAAGGGCTAAGGATGAACTGACCAGGAAAATTATCCTCAGAACCAGCAAGCCAGAGTGCTCTGAAATCATGGGATAAGCAGGTTTCCCCCCCTCTGAAAATAACCTGCTCTGAAAATAGCACACTAATCCCTGAAGGGTGGGCAATAGCTCCAAACTACAAGAGCGTCCAAATTATAGGAGTGTCCAAATTCTCCAGAATTATACCTCCCAGTGATTGTGGTCCTGAAAATGTCACTTAAAAGAAAGAAATTTCTGATTCCATGAAGTGTTTGCAGGAAAAACACTAACCAAATGAGACTCTAGACCCAGGAAAGCAGCAATATGGCACTAAAGGGGAAAGGGAAAAACCCCTGAGTACAGTAGGGAGCCAGGAGAGCAAGGGAAAGCCCTTCTTTGCAGTTAAGATAGTACCTTGTGTTACCTGGCCACAGGTGAGACAGCCAGGCAAGAGGAACCAAGTGAGTTTTTGTTTTGTTTTGTTTATTCAGTTGGCAAAGAGGACAGTATATCGCATGCATTTTTTATTTCATTTTTTCTACATCTTTCCAACATCTATAGCACTATGTTCATTTTTTTTTCAGAGAAGGAAACTAAAATTTATAAATTTTCAGTAACTTGACACATGTATACAGCTTAATGGTGGACCTGGGATTTGAACTTGAATCTGTATTACTAAGCCTGTGTACTTAGTCACTGTGTTACCTGAGGAAATGCTGCCCTTCCTTGGTAGAGTCATTCTTAAAATTTATTTGTTTGCTGTTACCTGTGACTATACGGATTATATATTGGCCCATGTAGAATTTGCATGTGTCCACTGGAACCATAAATTAAAGCATAAATCATCCCAGTCACAAAAAGTGGTCAGAAAGCCAGGATCAGTCACAACTATGACCATCATTACAATTGCCTTCTCACAGCTAGAAAGCTGGTCGTGGGGCATCAGATCTTGAAGTCTGGCCACTGCCTCTTGCAAATTTTTCTTGATAGCTACATAGCAGGATATTGAAAACAAGGATACTGAAAGAGGGGGAAATACATACCTTCAGAAAACAGCCTAGAACAGTAGAAAAAAATAGCCTCTAACTGACTTTTGTCTTCCAAATGTTGGATATGTACATGTGATTGGTAAAGCTCTAATTTGCATTGAGAATCCCAGCTGTGAGGGAATCTTGGACATGCAGTTTTTACTTTTTCAGACTACAGGATTTAAAAAAAGACACAATAGAAGGAGGTGAGAATAGATGCTGAGTGTCAGTTCTACATATTCAACCCATGCCAGAAATAAAGAATTTTGCTTTCCACCCTCTATTGTGGAAGAGGGAAGAGATTAAAGGATGAGAATGTGGGCTGATATGCCAAGTATAGTGTCTTTCTTATAAAATGATATATGTCATCCAAAGAGAATTAATTTCAAGATCTTCACAGAAGCAAAGTGAGAAAAGTTTTACCATTTCTCACTGGGGTTGAACTTAGATGCACATTGCCCTAAGTGCTTCTTTCTGGCAGCCATCTTGCAAAGGGAAGTAAAGCTAAGAAATGGGGAGAAGGAACAAATCCAGAACTGCATTATTCAAGTCCCTTTATCCCACCACACTTGAGACCACATCTACTCTTCTACTCTTTGTAAGTTAGTAAATGCCATTAAAAAAAAAAAAAAGGCAGCCCTGTTACCTGCCACCCTCAACCAAAAAAAAATCTTCATTGGTATATCCTCTCATAATGTTAAAAGGGAAAGAGGCCTCAGTTCTTCAGACAAGCAATTATAATACAGATTAAAGATAGTGTTAAGGCCAGGGATAGCATACTTACTCCAATAGTTTAATCTCGAAAATAAGACATGGTAAAGAGAAATGGATCTATTTCTTAAGAAAGGTGGATAGCTAGATTGGCACACAGAACAAGGTTCTGTTTACAGGGCTCCTGCTCTGGGAAGAAAGAGAAACCATGATTGGAAATGAAGCCAGCAGGCGGATTAATGTCCCCACATAGAGCGCTCAGTGCTGTTAAAGTTCTAGAGTCAAAGAAACTGATGTATTGGAATTCTAATAGGATTATTCACCAGCATTTAGTTTGTTTCCCCTCTAGATACACAGAGGATAGTATTTCTCAGCTACCTTGTGGCTGGTTAGAACATGAGAAGAGTTCCAATCAATAAAATATGATCATAAATGATGTGTCACTTCTGAGCAGAGACCTAGCAGAGCATTTGCATAATTTTCTAGTCTCTTTCTCTGACTTAAAAAGCCATGGATTCTACATGGGGCAATTATAAGATAATGGACAGCATCATCAATCTATGTGGATCATGTGATGTGAGCAAAAGATCAACTTTTGTAGTGTTAAAACACTGAGATTATAGGGGAAAGATTAATTTTAATGTGGCATCACCTACCCTATACTGGCTAATATTGTGGTGTTAGTATGAAATGAGAAATTTCTCATTCTATTACCTTTGTGGAGGAGCAATGGTTCCAAGGCAGAGCTAGGTCAGACATGACCCTTCGTGTTGACCATGAAACAAGTGATAGGATTGATGAGACCAAGTCAAACATAGTGGTATCCTAGGAAGATCTTTAACCAATGAAGAAGAGACATGGTGGTGTAATGAATAATAGACATCAGAGCAAGACCAAATCTAGTTTCAAATACTAGCTTTTGCTACTTATTGCTGAGTACTATCCTATCAAATTTTAAATATTTCTGAGCCTCAAATTATTTATCTATGAGGCAGAAATAAAACTGTCATTCTTATAACAATATTGTGAAGTTGACTTAGAACATATGCAAAATATGGTGGGTATTCAATAAATGCCCTTTTGCAAGTAAAGAAGCCAATATTCTCAAAAAACAAAATTAATTAGTCAGAATAGAACAGTGATTTACTAAAGAAGCCAGTAATAGAACTAAGATGCCCTGATTCCCAACCCAAGAATGGTTATCCTGTTCTCTATAAACTACCTCTTCATGTAACTACAGATTCCATACAACTTAGGATGTGAACCATGCATTCCTGTTTATGTATTGCTAGCATCCAATACAGTCAATCAATGTGTATTGAATAACTGGCACACATAAATATGTGATAGTCATTATCCTTACTTCTCATACCCTTCTCTTTCAAGGTTAATTTGTCCCATCATCAGCTCAACACTGGGTTCTTCAATATGCTGGGAAAAGGGAGCACTTAAGTCTTCTTTTTACTTTCATATATATGAAATACATGAAGTACATGTATTTAATGTGGCTGATGTGAGGTGACAAATACTCCTTAGAACTGAAGTCTCCAAGAGGAATGAAATGTCCCCAGGTTAATGGGATAGAGAATTCTTCACCTGTAGTTCATTGGTTCAAATCCTCTTTGATGAGGTCAGTAATAAGTCATTACTATCGTATCGGTTCAGTGACCTATGTAAAATAAGTTGGAGGTCTTATTTCTGTTCATAGAGCACCATGTCTTAGATTAAACGAAAAACTACATTGACACCAACATCACATATGACAACCCAAATGGGAAGATAGTGATGAGGCTCTGTTTGGAGGAGTAAAGCAGATAGACCAAATATTGTTTCCTGATCATCAGAGTTGGGTCATCTCAGAGTTGGGAGAGGGGAGGCTGACATTTAAGTTGTGTTTCTTTTAAGCCTAGGGAGAAGTTGTGCTCTTAATTTCTTTTTTTTTAATTTTTTAATTGTTATATTAATCACCATATATTACATCATTAGTTTTTGATGTAGTGTTCCATGATTCATTGTTTGTGCATAACACCCAGTGCTCCACGCAGAATGTGCCCTCTTTAATATCCATCACCAGGCTAACCCATCCCCCTACCCCCCTCCCCTCTAGAACCCTCAGTTTGTTTTTCAGAGTCCATCGACTCTCATGGTTCGTTTCCCCCTCCGACTTACTCCCCTTCATTCTTCCCCTCCTGCTAACTTCTTCTTTTCCTTTTTTCTTAACATATGTTGCATTATTTGTTTCAGAAGTACAGATCTGTGATTCAACAGTCTTGCACAATTCACAGCGCTCACCATAGCACATACCCTACCCAATGTCTTTCACCCAGGCACCCCATCCCTCCCACCCCCCACCACTCCAGCAACCCTCAGATTGTTTCCTGAGATTAAGAATTCCTCATGTCAGTGAGGTCATATGATACATGTCTTTCTCTGATTGGCTTATTTCACTCAGCATAACACCCTCCAGTTCCATCCACATCGTTGCAAATGGCAAGATCTCATTCCTTTTGATGGCTGCATAATATTCCATTGTGTATATATACCACTTCTTCTTTATCCATTCATCTGTCGATGGACATCTTGGCTCTTTCCAAAGTTTGGCTATTGTGGACATTGCTGTTATAAACATTGGGGTGCATGTACCCCTTCGGTTCCCTATATTTGTATCTTTGTGGTAAATACCCAGTAGTGCAATTGCTGGGTCATAGGGTAGCTCTATTTTCAACTTTTTGAGGAACCTCCATACTGTTTTCCAGAGGAGTTGCACCAGCTTGCATTCCCACCAACGGTGTAGGAGGGTTCCCCTTTCTCCACATCCCCGCCAACATCTGTCATTCCCTGACTTGTTAATTTTAGCCATTCTGACTGGTGTGAGGTGGTATCTCATTGAGGTTTTGATTTGGATTTCCCTGATGCCGAGCGATGTTGAGCACTTTTTCATGTGTCTGTTGGCCATTTGGATGTCTTCTTTGGAAAAATGTCTGTTCATGTCTTCTGCCCATTTCTTGATTGGATTATTTGTTCTTTGGGTGTTGAGTTTGATAAGTTCTTTATAGATTTTGGATATGAGCACTTTATCTGATATGTCATTTGCAAATATTTTCTCCCATTCTGTCGGTTGTCTTTTGGTTTTGTGGACTGTTTCTTTTGCTGTGCAAAACTTTTTTTTCTTGATGAAATCCCAATAGTTCATTTTTGCCCTTGCTTCCCTTGCCTTTGGCGATGTTTCTAGGAAGAAGTTCTTGCGGATGAGGTTGAAGAGGTTGCTACCTGTGTTCTCCTTCAGGATTCTGATGGACTTCTGTCTCACGTTGGGGTCTTTCAACCATTTGGAGTCTATTTTTGTGTGTGGTGTAAGGAAATGGTCCAGTTTCATTCTTCTGCATGTGGCTGTCCAATTTTCCCAACACCATTTGTTGAAGAGACTGTCTTTTTGCCATTGGACATTCTTTCCTGCTTTGTCAAAAATAAGTTGACCATAGAGTTGAGGGTCCATTTCTGGGCTCTCGATTCTGTTCCATTGATCTATGTGTCTGTTTTTGTGCCAGTACCATACTGTCTTGATGATGACAGCTTTGTAATAGAGCTGGAAGTCCGGAATTGTGATGCCGCCAGCTTGACTTTTCTTTTTCAATATTCCTCTGGCTATTCGGGGTCTCTTCTGGTTTCATACAAATTTTAGGATTATTTGTTCCATTTCTTTGAAAAAAGTGGATGGTATTTTGATGGGGATTGCATTGAATGTGTAGATTGCTCTAGGTAGCATTGACATCTTCACAATGTTGGTTCTCCCATCCATGAGCATGGAACGTTTTTCCATTTCTTTGTGTCTTCTTCAATTTCTTTCATGAGTATTTTATAGTTTTCTGAGTACAGATCCTTTGCCTCTTTGGTTATATTTATTCCTAGGTATCTTATGGTTTTGGGTGCAATTGTAAATGGGATCGACTCCATGATTTGTCTGTCTTGTTGTTGGTGTATAGGAATGCCACTGATTTCTGTGCATTGATTTTATATCCTGCTACTTTACTGAGTTCCTGTATGAGTTCTAGCAGTTTTGGGGTGGAGTCTTTTGGGTTTTCCACATACAGTATCATATCATCTGCAAAGAGTGAGAGTTTGACTTCCTCTTTGCCGATTTGGATGCCTTTGATTTCTTTTTGTTGTCTGATTGCTGTGGCTAGGACTTCTAATACTATGTTGAATAGCAGTGGTGAGAGTGGACATCCCTGCCGCATTCCTGACCTTAGAGGGAAAGCTCTTAGCTTTTCCCCATTGAGAATGATATTTGCTGTAGGTTTTTCATAGATGGTTTTTATGATATTGAGGTATGTACCCTCTATCCCTATACTCTGAAGAGTTTTGATCAAGAAAGGATGCTCTACTTTGTCAAATGCTTTTTCTGCATCTATTGAAAGGATCAGATTATTCTTGTTCTTTCTTCTGTTAAAGTATTGTATCATGTTGATTGATTTGCAGATGTTGAACCATCCTTGCAGCCCAGGGATAAATCCCACTTGGTCGTGGTGAATAATCCTTTTAATGTACTGTTGGATCCTATTGGCTAGTGTTTTGGTGAGAATTTTTGCATCCATGTTCATCAAGGATATTGGTCTGTAATTCTCCTTTTTGATGGGGTCTTTGTCTGGTTTTGGGATCAAGGTAATGCTGGCCTCATAAAATGAGTTTGGAAGTTTCCCTTCCATTTCTATTTTTTGGAACAGTTTCAGGAGAATAGGTATTAATTCTTCTTGAAATGTCTGATAGAATTCCCCTGGGAAGCCATCTGGCCCTGGGCTTTTGTTTTTTGGGAGATTTGATGACTGCTTCAATTTCCTTAGTGGCTATAGGTCTGTTCAGGTTTTCTATTTCTTCCTGGTTCAATTTTGGTAGTTCATACATCTCTGGGAATGCATCCATTTCTTCCAGGTTATCTAATTTGCTGGCATAGAGTGGCTCATAATATGTTCTTGTAATTGTTTGTATGTCTTTGGTGTTGGTTGTGATCTCTCCTCTTTCTTTCATGATTTTGTTGATTTGGGTCATTTCTCTTTTCTTTTTGATATGTCTGGCCAGGGTTTATCAATCTTGTTAATTCTTTCAAGGAACCAGCTCCTAGTTTCGTTGATCTGTTCTACTGTTCTTTTGGTTTCTAGTTCATTGATTTCTGCTCTGATCTTTATGATTTCTCTTCTCCTGCTGGGTTTAGGCTTTATTTGCTGTTCTTTCTCCAGCTCCTTTAGGTGTAGGGTTAGGTTGTGTATTTGAGACCTTTCTTGTTTCTTGAGAAAGGCTTGTATTGCTATATACTTTCCTCTCAGGACCGCCTTTGCTGTATCCTAAAGATTTTGAACAGTTGTGTTTTCATTTTCATTGGTTTCCATGAATTTTTTAAATTCTTCTTTAATTTCCTGGTTGACCCATTTATTCTTTAGTAGGATGCTCTTTAGCCTCCATGTATTTGAGTTCTTTTCAACTTTCCTTTTGTGATTGAGTTCTAGTTTCAAAACATTGTGGTCTGAAAATATGCAGGGAATGATCCCAATCTTCTGGTACTGGTTGAGACCTGATTTGTGACCTAGGATGTGATCATTTCTGGAGAATGTTCCATGGGCACTAGAGAAGAAAGTGTATTCCATTGCTTTGGGATGGAATGTTCCTAATATGTCTGTGAAGTCCATTTGGTCCAGTGTGTCATTTAAAGTCTTTATTTCCTTGTTGATCTTTTGCTTAGATGATCTGACCATTTCAGTCAGGGGGTGTTAAAGTCCCCCACTATTATTGTATTGTTGTCGATGTGTTTCTTTGCTTTTGTTATTATTGCCTTATATCATTGGCTGCTCCCATGTTAGGGGCATAGATATTTACAATTGTTAGATTTTCTTGTTGGATAGACCCTTTAAGCAGGATATAGTGTCCTTCTTCATCTCTTATTACAGTCTTTGTTTTAAAATCTAGTTTGTCTGATATAAGGATTGCCACCCCAGCTTTCTTTTGTTGTCCATTAGCCTGGTAAATGGTTTTCCACCCCCTCACTTTCAATCTGGGGGTGTCTTTGGGTCTAAAATGAGTCTTTTGCAGACAGCATATTGATGGGTCTTGTTTTTTAATCCAATCTGATAGCCTGTGCCTTTTGATTGGGGCATTTAGCCCATTTACATTCAGAGTAACTATTGAAAGATATGAATTTAGTGCCGTTGTATTGCCTGTAAGGTGACTGTTACTGTATACTGTCTGTTTTCCTTGCTGATCTATGCTGCTTTTAGGCTCTCTCTTTGCTTAAAGGACCCCTTTCAATATTTCTTGGAGGGCTGCTTTCGTGTTTGCAAATTCCTTTTGTTTTTGTTTGTCCTGGAAGCTCTTTATCTCTCCTTCTATTTTCAATGACAGCCTAGCTGGATATAGTATTCTTGGCTGCATATTTTTCTCGTTTAGTGCTCTGAAGATATCTTGCCAGTCCTTTCTGACCTGCCAGGTCTCTGTGGATAGGTCTGTTGCCAATCTAATGTTTCTACCATTGTAGGTTACATATCTCCTCCTTAGCTGCTTTCAGGATTTTCTCTGTCTCTGAGACTCATAAGTTTTACTATTAGATGTCAGGGTGTTGACCTATTATTATTGATTTTGAGAGGGGTTTTCTGTGCCTGCTGGATTTTGATGCCTGTTTCCTTCCTCACATTAGGGAAGTTCTCTGCTATTATTTGCTCCAATATACCTTCTGCCCCTCTCTTCTTCTTCTGGGATCCCAATTATTCTAATGTTGTTTTGTCTTATCGTATCACTTATCTCTCGAATTCTGCCCTCGTGATCCTGTAGTTGTTTATCTCTCTTTTTCCCAGCCTCTTTATTTTCCATCATTTGTTCTTCTATATCGCTGATTCTCTCTTCTGCCTCATTCATCCTAACAGTAGAGCCCCCATTATTTATTGCAGCTCATCAATAGCCTTTTTGATTTCGACTTGGTTAGATTTTAGTTCTTTTATTTCTCCAGAAAGGGTTTCTCTAATAACTTCCATGCTTTTTCAAGCCCAGTTAGTATCTTTAAATCATGATTCTGAACTCTAGGTCCGACATCGTACTAATGTCCGTATTGAGTAGGTCCCTGGCTGACGGTACTACCTCTTGTTCTTTTTGCTGAGGTGATTTTTTTCGTCTTGTCATTTCGTCCAGAGGAGAATAGATGAATGAGAGAACAAAATGCTAACAGGTTAACAACATCCCCAGCAAATATACTGTATACAAATCAGAAAAGACCTGAAACCAGGGGAAAAGAAAGAGAAAGAAAGAAAAAAGAAGGAGAAAAAAAGAAAAAGAAGATAAAAACAAAAACAGAACAATACAAAAAAAGCAGAATATGGTCAAATATGATCAGGCTAGTGCATAGATCAGTGCCACACACTAGATTTTGGGCGTATTTTGGTCTGTTAGAAAAAAGTGTCTCCTAAAATTTTAAAGGAAGAAAGACATATATGTACAAAATAAGGGTTGATACAATGAAGGGATGGAAGATGACTGTAAAGATGAAAATTAGAAAAGATTTTATAAAAGGAATTGATAAGATAATTTGTTTGAAAAAAGAAAGAAGATTTAAAAAAAAAGATAAAAGGGAGAGAATGTGATCAGGCAGGAGACTAGAACAAAGCCATACACTAGTGATTTAGGGTATATTTTGATCTGTTAGAAGAAACTGTATCTCAAAATTTTAAAGAGAGAACAACTTATATATATATGCCAAAAATAAGGGTGACTACTATGAAGGGATAAAATATGACTCTAAAAATGAAAAATAAAAAATGTTTTTTTTTAAAAAAAGGGATTGATAAGATGTTGGTTAAAAAAGGGAAAAAGAAAAATTAAAAAAACAACAGTTAAAAAAATTAACTTTGATGAACTAATGAATCATGGTAAAAAAAAAAAAAAGCCATGAATTCTATGTGCAGTATTCCCCTAGCGCTGGAGTTCTCCCGTTCTCCTTGATTGGTAAACTTGGTCTTGGCTTGCTGGCTGTTCCTGCAGATCTTCTGGGGGAGGGGCCTGTTGCCGTGGTTTCCAAATGTCTTTGCCAGAGGCTGAATTGCCCCACCCTTGTCGGTCTGGTTTAAGCAAGCTGCTCGGGTTTGCTCTCGGGAGCTTTTGTTCCCTGCAAGCTCTCGGTACAGCTTTGGAAGACCAGGGTGAAAATGGTGGCCTCCCAATCTCCACCCGGAGGAGCTGAGAACTCGGGGCCCCGTTCCTCAGTGCGCCCCCAGAGAAAAGCAGTCACTCCCGTCTCCCCGGTCTCCGGCCGCACTCCGTGCTCCCCCGGCCTGTGACCGAGCGTTTATATCTCTGGCACCCGACCCCATGTGGAGTCTCCAAACCCAGCAGATCCCTGCAGTGCGTTCCCACATCGCTCCTCCCGGGGGAGAAAGGGGAGTCTCCCAGGCTCTGCCGCTTGTTGGGTCCCTGCTGGAGGAGCAGTGGCCCGACTTCCAGTAAGTGGTCGCTTCTCTGTTCAGAGAGTTGTTGCTACTCTCCTCTTCGATCTCCTGTTGAGTTCGTAGGTGTTCAGAATGGTTTGATCCCTATTCAGCTGAATTCCTGAGACCCGAGGAAATCTAGGTCTCCTACTTCTCTGCCATCTTGCTCCGCCCCCCCTTAATTTCTTAAATAATATATTTATTTAACCTGCCATCTGATGACAAAGGCATGAACGATCCCATCAAATACTGAATAAAGCTGAAATAAATTGTCCCAGCTGAGCCATGATTAACTTGCTGTTTCACAGAATTGTGAACAAATAATTACTTGTTTTAAACCACCAACGTTTGGAGTATTTTGTTATGCAGCAAATACTAACTGATATGGAAATTAATATTCTGACTCCACTTAAGATCAAGCTTTTTACAGGTGTCCCTTCACAATCACAGTTTACTTGCCTGTTTTTTCATCCAATAAATATTTATTGAAAATCTTCCATGTTCTACTCACTATGTTAATTACAATGATGCAGCAGTAAAACAAAAACAAACAGGAAAAATACCAGATGAGACACTTTTCTTCATAGAGCTTCAACCGCAGTCCCAAATTGATGGCCCAGGGTGTAAATCTGGCCTACAAAAATATAACGTTTGGCCCACAAGTTACTTTTTAAAATGTTGATTTAATAATTGGAAGCTTTTACATTAAAATTGGAAGCTACAGTTTCTTTTTCACCATCAGAAGAAATAGAATCACTAGGTTGGCACTTGGCATAAGGTAGAATTGGCTGAACTAAGTAATGGTGGCTCTCACCCTCCTGGGATGGGCTATGGTCTCTCCAGGTCCACTGTTCCCATCATTGCCCATGTTCTCCACGAATGTGAAAACTAATGTTATTTATTTTTATTTTCATAGATTTATATCATCATTTTGTTTTGTTTTGTTTCTTGCCTGCATGGTTATCTGTAGACATCTAAGTCTAAGATTCCCTATGTATAAGATCTAGTGAAGCAGGCAGACAAGATCATCCAGGAAAAAAAAAAAAAATGTAAGTACAGAGACAGCATTAGACATGGAGCCTAACAATGAATAAATGAAGATAGCTAAGGTAGCCTTTCCAAAATCCAACAATCTGTTCCTTTAACTCTGCGTTGAAGAGATTTAGGACACTCAACGTATCATCCTAAGACTTAGGTATATCAGGTTATAGAGTAATTTTCCAGGAAATAGTATCAATTTCTCTATGTGCCCAAAAATACCCTATGTCATAAAATGCTTATTACCCCTCAAGTGTCCTCAGAAAATCACAGGCCTGCACTGCAGGTTGTGTAAACTGAGCTTGCAGAGCCTAGTCAGGCAACACGACAGAGAGAAGAAATACCACGACCCTTCAAGCGATCAAGTTCCAGAAGGAGCTCAAGTGGAAAAGATTTCATACTGACCTTGTGCTGTTAGTGCCTTCAATCTATTTTCCTCCTGGCCCAGAATCTGAACCTATTTCAAGATTAGAACCTGAAGAATACAAATGTATATTTCATTAAAATTGATTTATAGGGTATAGAGCCTCTATTTCATAAAAAATTGCTTTTGTATATCCCCTCAAAATCTGGGGCTCCAAGTTGCTCAGAAGGCATTATCAGCTTTCCATGGCAGCTGGCAACACTCCCACGATCATGTCACTTTCAGATAGCACTTTGACTCTATCTTCAAATCTTATGGAAGATAAATTAGGAACAGAAAATAATGGAGGAATAGTGGATATGAAATAATGTCATCATTATCCTATTATTTATAGTGCTGCTCCACACAAAATATCCATTATCAGCAGTGCTTTTGAATGTGTGCTTATAACAGTTTAGATTTTGTATATAAAAATCATATTTTACAAAAGTGAATTGTCATCATTTGGCATTGGGAAAAGGTTTGTTGTTTTTGCTTTCTCCTGTTAGGATTTGTCATTGTTGTGACAGGTAGAAAAATATGTCTCTTGGTATTTGAGTGGAAGCTACTACATGCAAGACTATTTCAGAGATTGGAAAACTGCAGCCCATGGATTAAATGCAACCCTACACATGTTTTATATATAAAGCTTTATTGGAAGATGGCCATGCCTGTTCATTTATACATTGTCTACACTGCTTTTATTCTACTGGTTGTGGACTTGAAAATTGCAACAGCTACCCGGTGGCCCACAAAACCTAAAATATTCACTTTCTGTCTGGCCCATCATAAAAAAAATAAATAAATAAAAAATTAAAAAAAATTTTGCTGACCGCTGAACTAAATATTTTCTTTGACTAAGATGGGGAAAATGCAGATCATCAATGGAACATCAAGGTAAAGATGTAGATAAAAGTGGAAAAAGTTCTCATAATCCTCTACATGAGTTAAACAAGACAATTTTGGGAGCAAGAAAAAATACTATCAGACCATCTGCTACAATTCTTTCAATCACAGAAGACGAAAATGTGGTAACTTGCCTCTGAAGCAGGCCCTCCAGTGATTCGTGCCTCTAGCAGATAGTCATACCCTTCTGTGGTCCTCACACCTAGAATCCAGTTAGTCTGGTGACTAGCTTGTGAGCAGTAGAATTCAGGCCACAGGTCAATGTGGCCTTGTGTGACTTTTGAGGCCAGGTCCTAGAAAGCCTTGCAGCCAGTGTCCCTTCGCCATCCCCCCACCACACACACACCCTCCTTTCTACCACAATCTCTTTTAAGCAGCTGTCCATTCAGTTCTTCATTCAGATCTACTTATTGAGCATAGTTTTTAACCAGTGCCTTGACAGGCTCAGGCAGTATGGCCAGGTCCCAGAAGCTCTGGCTGGTCAGAGAAACTGACATGCAAACAATAATGACCCAAGATGGTATGTAAGGAAGGAAGAGTGTAAGATAACTAGGATCTTGGCGATCTTCCTAGAAAGTCAGGGAAGGCTTTGCAGAAGAGGTGGTCATCAGTTGGAGTCTTGAAGGAGAAGTGGCATTTTTCCAGACAGCCTGATGAAAGAGGGGTTAGTCTGAGGAAAAAAGATGACCATGAACAGCCTTCTAGGCAAACAGAACAAAGCTATATAGAAATGACAAACTTTATCTTTTCATGAAGTCTTCATCTCATTCTCTGTAGCTTCTACTCTTTAGTGGTGGTATCACTAGTTGAAATCAACCAGACAAAGTCCAATATATTCTCTACTACCTTTAGGGGGCAAAGAACACTTTTCATCCATATATATATACATATATATACCATATATATGGTAAATATATGTATATATATGTAAATATATATGTTTGAATGGAATTTGGATTTCACATCATAAACACTGCAGTTGTGAAATATGTATGACATTATAAATATACATGTATACATATGAAGTATATATACTCACATATTTATATTTTATTCAAATACATATAAATATATGTATGTATATAAATATGTATGTTATGTATGTGTATATATAAATATAGTGTCATTCATATTTCACCAACCACAGTGTTTATCGCATGAAAGACCTTGCTAAAACATTTCCTGAGTATATTTTGACTGAGATAAATAATCTCTTTCCCAAAGGACAGCACTTTAGTTACTTGAAGACCCTTACCATGTTCTCTCTAAATCTTCTCTGACCAAAGACAATTTTCTCAACTCATTTGATTCCTCCCACAGGAAAGGACTTCAAGTGCCTTTCATTCGATGGTTTTTATCTATTGAGTACCTGCTATGTCTTGGACAATGTGCTAGACACTTAAGGACATGACACTGAACCAGACCAAGCCCCTGAATTCAAATCTCTTTGAAATCCTACTTGATTTTTTTCTGAGTGGTAGGCTCTAGTTTGCCTGTGTCCCACATAAAGTTGTACAACTGAAGACTATATCCCAGGCCTGATCTAAATTAATTTGCCTTATTAATTGGATATCACGTCATTTATAAGATAGATTATCATTCAGTTTGGGAGTTTGGGGATTGCTGTTTCCCCTTACACCCATTTATCCTAAACTCATGCACATTATGTCCCAGGTCCATACAAATTTAGTATGAGAAATATCCTCATACTCCCAATGACATTAATGAGTGCATTTAATTTAATTTCTACACTTAATGAAAGAAATTGTGCAAAAAAGATATTTTTATACCATTAATGAGACCTCATTAGTAAGGAGGTTGGCTTGTGAAGGGACAATAAGAAGTCACTTTCTAAGATAACTTAACCCTTTTCTCTGAGAGAGAGCGAGCATGTGGTTATTTCTTAATTGAACAGCTCTCTATTATAGTCTCCTTTTCACCTATTAGAGATCAAAAGAGTGGGTATTAATTGGTTATTCTTGACAAGAATTATTTTGAAGAAACTAGGAGTTTTTAGAGCCTAGATAAGAGAAGATTATAGAAGACTTTTTTTTTTAAAAGATCTAGTGGATTGTCATATGGAAATCACTTGTTCTGTGGGGGTTAAAGAAGTAAAATCGAGAGACATATGTTTAAACGACAAGGTGAAATGTTTCAACAATTTTTAAAGAGGAATGAAAATGAGAAACAGAGTCCTATGTACCCCAAGGTAGAGACATTTCTAGGAGAATCCCAGTATTGCTCAAATAATATTGGACGAGCTGACATTTAAGGCTTTTACTATCTTAAAATACTAAGCTTATGCCCATTATGTATCTTTTATGTTTACATATGTATGCATATACATATATAGAAATGTATTTACTGAAACTGGAAGAAATGCATAGGGTACCACAGAATAAGTACACATACACACACGTACACACAGTTCTGAAAATTTAGATCCCCAAATATCACTTTACAAGAAATCATTCTTTACCTTTCCTCTTACTATTACTTAGTCATAAAATGGAAATACCTACTCTCTGGGAAGTATCGGTAACTACTCATCTTTCCACCCCCAGATAAGTTATCTGTTTGATGAAATTGAGAAAATGGAATGCCCTTGGACTTGATGAATATACCTCTGGTTCTGCACCAAGGTAGCAGTGTGCCAAAATGAGAACCATTTTCTTCCCTACTCTGTAGGATCAGCTGGTGTGAGGCTTCAATTCTTACAGCTGGCCAATTACACTTAGGTGGAACATGCCAAATAAATTTTGGGCAAAGTATTAGAAAATGTCATTCTGTCCACAGATCAAGTCACATCCAACACAAGCATCCTAGAAATGATGATATTCTGATCATAATTTTTCTGTGATTATTTCCCAATGGATTCATAATTTCAACTTCATCAACAAATAATAGTTTAGGATGGGTGCCATCAAAATATGAGAGAACTTTTTTAGTTATTCACTAATTTTCATATTTCTCTTGTTAAAATTAAGACAACAGGCCCTAAATGGAGTTGTTTATCCTAAGCCCCACATCACCAAACCAAGACTTAATTACAATTTTGTCCTTCCCAGAAATGGAATCTTAAACCAATCAATCAGAAATTGCCTGACCAGCACTAGTTAGGTAATCTGTCTCATATACCCCTGCCATCCTCTAAAGGAAAGTAACCTTGTAATAACCAACCTGCTTTTTTCCTTATTGCAATTTCCTTGTTCTAACTCCCTTCTGCCTATAAGTCTTTCAGTTTGTACAGCTCTTCAGAATTCCTCTCTATCTATTAGATTGGATGTTGCCTGATGCATGTATCATTGAATAAAGCCAATAAGATCTTTGTAATTTATTCAGTTGATTTTTTTCTTTTTTTTTAATTGAAGCACAGTCGACACACAATATTCCATTAGTTTCCTGTGTACAACATAGTGATTTGACTATATGTTATGCTCTGCTCACCACAAGTGTAGCTGCCATCTGTTACCGTACAATACTACTACGATACCATTGACTCCATACCCCATGCTATACCTGTTATCTTAGTGAATTTTGTTTTTTAATACTTTGAAAGAACATAAATTCCAAAGATAAGAAATACATATGAAATTCATATAGTGCACTTATAGATGGAATGTTAAAAAGAAGAAGAAGAAATCAAACTCAGAAACAGAGTAGAAAAGTGGTTGGCAGGGGCTGGGGGACTGAGGGAGATAGAGAATGTTTGGTAAGAGGATGTAAACTAGCTATCAGATGAGTAAGATCTAAGGATCTCATGTAAAACAGGGTGACTATAGTTATAACACTATATTGTATATTTGAAATTTGCTAAGACAGTAAGTAGAACTAAATGTACTCACTCCCCCCCCCAAAAAAGATAAATACATGAGGTGATGGATGTGCTAATTAATTGGATGGCAAGGTGAGGGATCCTATCACAGTGTATTTGGATATCAAACCACCATGATGCTCACTTTAGATATCTTACAATTTTAAATATCAATTGTACATTGATGAAGCTGAAATTTATATATATAACACATATTGTAAATGGTTCTATGTTTCTATAATTCTTAAGCCTATAATATTTTCCTTGGTGATTATGGAAGGAGTAGGTACTAGGGATAGATCAAGAGACTTCCCCACTCCTGCATTATCCTCAGTGGTTTAGCCCCCTTATTTTTTAACACTGTTCACATCATGCATTGGGCTGACCATGGCCAAGTATGTAGGACAGAGCAATGTGGATGGAAGCAATCCCCTCTCTCCCCACAGAAGCATGAATTGCCTAAGTCTGCTTGTTCACCTTAGTGCCTTGGCTGCCTCAATAGAGTGGTATCACCTGGATAGGAGACAATTTAGTATAAAGGGGAGAACATTAAATTTGGAACCAGAGACTAGTACACTAAAACCATTGTGGTTTTTGGTATTGTTGGTTAGTTTTTTTTGTTATTTTTTTCTTTTTATTTCTTTCAAAACGAGAGAGAGAGAAATTACACTTATTGAGCACTTTTCTAACAGACTGCCTCCCCCACCTCCTCCCCAATTATGCTCAAACTGTGTCCTGCAACTCTCTCCCTCATTAACCACAGTAACCATTTCACTTTTTCTGGAATCCTGTCAGCTGATTTCCTTCTGCCATTTCCTCTTCCTCAGAAATGCTTTTAAGCCCCTCTCCCCAAGAACTACGTGGATGTCTCTCTACCATCCTTCAGAACCTTGTTGAAATGTCATGTTCTCAGTGAGATGTTCTCACACCGCTTTAACATTCTTAGGGAAAAAAACTGCCTCATTCATGTCATAATCCTTGGGGACTTAATTTCTCCCTCATCTGTACCTTGAGGAAAATAATATACCAATGTTATGGAGTTGTAAGATTGTATCATGATGGTGATGCATGTCTGTTATCACCATCTAATTAACACATATTATACACACAAGACATATTTATTTGTTTGTTTGTTTTTTGTCTCTGTATAATAATATAAGCTTCATGAAATCAGGGATTTTCATTTCTCTTGTTTCCTGCTATATTTTCAGTGCCATTGACAGCACCTGGCATGTGATAGGGATTTGATAAGTCTTTAGTGAATGAATAAATAAATACATAAATAAAGTAGATAAAATTTAGAATTTTAGGCCAAACAGGTCTGGCTCCAAAGCTAACATGTTCTGTCGCACCATTCTATGTTAATTTTCTTTTCTATGGGATAAGAGCCATTTGCTCCAGCACTGGCTTTAATTCCTGATGTGAACCCCATTAACAAAGTATTTTAGTGTGATATTTTTCATTACTCATTACGTAAGAGGTCAGAAGTTCCTCAGAAAAGATCTAAAAAATATAGATTCCAGATGATACTTGTGATTCAGACACAGAAATATGCCTTCTATCTAGAAATATATCCCAGGAGATGAGTCCAGAAAAACCCAGAGCTTGAGAAATCAGGGTATAATATAGGTAGAGATTATTTTGACTCACAAACCACATTTGTAATTTTGATGGCGGGAAATGTTGGTGTCAACATGGAAGAACGATATCTTACTTCACCATTGTAAGGTTGGGTAGGAGGGAAAGGTTCAGAATGCCAACCTTTTTGTGTATTGGGATTTTTACACAATCAACTAGGGAGATAGGGCTTTCACTGTGGATTTTCACAGAAACCCAATCAAAAATAGTAAGAATTCGAGGTGGATTTCCTCATCCTTAACAGCTGATACTGATGCCAACTTCTGAACTGAGAATGTTTTCCTAATGACCCATTGTTCATAAGAAGAAAGCACGGAAAAATCACTGGCTTTTGAATGAAGCAAACAAAGGGTTGGAACAGATCTGAACCATTTACTAACAAAACATAGGATAGTATTTCCTCTTGTTCATTTTATTCCCCTTCTTTCTGGATGATAGAATGATACCCAAGTAGCTTGCTTTGAGAGTCCCTTATCTTAATCGCCATGCTAGTTGCATGCTACTACTTTTGCCTTGAAAGGACCCCACTATATCCCTTCTTATCCTTTATATTGTTCAAATGCCGCTTCTTCCAAGAAGTCTTTCCTCACCTCTTGTCCTAGGACAGGGTGCATTACCTACTCTCATGGTATTAGACACCTTTCCTTATAGTACTTTCTATCTTTTGTAATTTTTCTTCCACCTCCTGTGATTATTTTATTATCATCTCTCTCCCTGGTGGATTCTAGGCTTTGTGAAGGTAAGGCTTTTGGGTTCTGTTGAGCATTGCATCCTCAACATTGAGCACAGTGCCTTGATGAGAGCAGCTCTGAGCAAATGTGTGTTGAACGAACACATATATACATGTGAAAATATGAAACAGTGATTGTATTAGCAACTTAGAGGTCTTTCCTCCGTGGCCTCTTTTAAGTCCTTTTATTCTCTATGTTTCTTCCTGGACCCAGGAGGGTAACTGATTCAAATCTGTGCTGAGTCATGCTCACAGTAAACCAGGTTTCAGCACCCCCACACCCATTCCAAGTCACTGCCTGGGCAGAGATAATCAACATGGTCAGTGTGTGGGAACCCCAGCCTTAGATGGTGTTTAAGAGCTAAGAATCATTATAATTTCAATTACAAGAGGGCCTGGAATTACCTTCTTCTTCACACATTCTCCCCAGTTTCCAGGGCCCCACATTAGAGATGAAAGGCAGAACCCCACCCCAGCCCCAGACTCTTCCTGCAGCAAAACTCAAAGATTATAGACCTTAAATGACTCTCCCTATGGCTCCAGGAGTTAATTTATAGCTTGGTTACAGCTTATGAGGCTGCATAAGTCAGTTCACAATAGTGAATGTAGGGAGAGATCAATCATGACTGTTATGTTCTCAGTGTGCTTCTCCAAATGCAAGGAGAGCTGTATTTTCTTTTTTCTTTCGATGGGGAATGGGCACCCAGCTATCTGATATGTTTTATAGATTAGAACATTCAAGAAATGTTCTAATCTATTGTCCTGAAAACTTACTTGGTGTGTTCTACAATAACAGCATGAGAGAGGACTCCTTCTTTTCTTTCTTTTCTACTTTTCTCTCCAACTGTATGATTTGAGGACTGAAACAGATTTCTTTATGAGACTTGATTTAAACCCAAAATGATTACTTAGAGGCAAGAATCTATATATTCATAGTGAAAGAGGATTTAGTGGAAGGGCCAAGATTAGGGAGAGGTAAGGCCCAAGTCTGGGTGTAAAATGTAAGGAAATGCCCAAAACCTCAGTAATCAAGATAAATAATATTTTAATGTAATATTTGAAAAAAAAGTCAAAATTAAGCCCAAGGATCTATGATGAGCAAAATGTCAATAGCATTTTTCCTTTTGCCTCAGACTACAGTATTGCTCAGTGTATCAAGCCTTTATTTAAATTTTTGATATTTTGCTCATTGTGGAATTTTTTGCTTTTTAAAATAGTACATATTACATTATTTATCTTGGTTATGGCATTATTTGGATTTCCCTTAAATTGTGTCCTTGAGATGAGTATCTTATTAGCCTCATCTTTGCCTAGACCTGGCTCTGCTTAGAGGAAAGACAAGTTAGGAGACAGAATGGTCCCAGAGCCATCCATGCAAGCAGGGGACCTTGGGAATATCACAAAATCTCTGAGTTACCTTAACTTTCCTCTCAGCAGCATGCATAAAGGTTTTTCAGCTACAGATGCAGCCTTAGCCAGTGTCTGTGTCAACCCTCATCAACCTGGGGAGCCACAGGCTAATACCAACAGAAGGACAGGATCTAAAATAACATCAATAATAGCTGGAATTTACCTATCATGCTTTTATGGCAGATACGTTTACATGGATAATAATGATAGTATTTGAACAAAAATCAAACTGATGCATTTTAACTTCCTGTTTTCTCTAATCCTAAAGTTTTATTTTCCCAGACAGGAGGTAGCAGAGATTTGGCCCCCTTAGAAGGGCAATAAGCTTAAAAGCCAGGTCTAGAAGACCAGAATAAAAGTTTCCATATAAAGAATGTAGGAATAGTTACAGTTAACACAGCCCATGTATCAAGTACTCTTCTAGGCACTTTGCATATAAAACTCACGTACACCTTTAAGAATCTTATTAGATAAAGAATTTAATATTTGTTTTCAGATAGGAAACTGAGGTGTAAAAGGTTAGTGACCTCCCCAAAGTCAAATGGTTGTTTAACACTCTACCCACTTAATCCCTATACCACAGAGCCTCTTTGATACCAATACAAATATCGAGAGGGAAGAAACAAGCCCATTCTGGCTCCAGGACCAGTGCACAAAGAGGGAATAATAGTCAGCTGTGTTATGATATGCTACACTAACAATGAATCTCAAATGTCTCCATTTAATTCTGAATCACAGAGAGTCCCCTACAGTCTGGTGGCTCACCAGACAGCTGCCTTTCTGCAACTCAGTGAACCAGGATGCTTCTTTCTCATGACTCCACCATCTTCATGAGTTCTCCATGACCACTCACGGTAGAGGAGAAATAAATTGAAGAATTCTGTGGGAGTGTTTCCCTTGCATAGTGCAAAACTGGCTCAGGTCACTTTGTTCCTGTTTCATTGTCCAAAAATAGTAACAAGGTCCTACCTAAATAAAAAGGAATTCGGATTAATAGTCTCTCATATACCTAGAAAGGAGAATCTGATTAAATATGGAAAAGCACTAGGTGAAAGGCAGGAATTGCAAGCTGCTTTGATTTCTCTACTCCCGGGTCCAAATCCCTGAAAGGAGACTTGCTGTGTTGTACTATTTTTAGGTAAATACTTTGGGAAGAGAAAATATTCTTGCCCCTTTGCTTGTTTGAGCCTCAGTGGGAGGTACCTGGCAAACTGTCCTCTCTGCCTTCACTCCCTGCTCTGGGTGGGATGAGGGGCAGTCACACAGGGTACATATGTTGGTGAGAGGTAGCTAGGCAGAGAAGGGCCTGAGTTTAGCTCTCCAGATTCTTATGTGTTATGAGAGGATCAAGAAGTTCCTAAAGGCCCAGAATAGGGAGGATGCTAGTATCTGAGAGTTCTGGCTGGAGAAATTTCCAGAGAGACCCTGAAACAGAAAAAGAGTGGGCCCCCACACAAGGCCTGCAGGAAGGACTTCCCTGGGTCAGGGGACAAATGGGAGCCAGAACAATGACTTAGGACTCCAACTTTCATTGAAATCAATGTGAGTGCCAAGCAGTCGCAGGGCATAAATGAGATCTATTGTGGGTGGGAGAGAGAAGACCACATGTTTGACAGCTGTCGACCTCAGGGGGCCCCCCAACCCTCTGTCCCCACCTACTCCACATACACTAGGGTGCTTTTGCCAAGAAAACAAAACAAAACAAGAAAACAAGAATTAGTTTAGTTAGAAGATCCCTAACAGTCATTATTTTTACCCCAATAAGACTAGGCATTACTTGGAAGAATTCTGTGGTCGGCAGAATAATGGCCCCCGCAAAGATGCCCATGTCCTAATGCCCAGAACTTGTGAATATGTCACCTTACATGGCAAGGAAGACTTTGACAGATGTGAGTAGGGGCACAGACTTTAAGGCTGGGAGATTAACCTGGATTGTCTGAGTGGGCCCAATCTGATCAGGATTCCTTAAAGGGGAGAGAACCTTAGACTGGTCAGAAAGAGAGACTGACAATGGAGTCAGAGAGACGTGGTGTGAAATGGATGGTATGATCTGAAACTGGAGGGAAGAGGCTTCACACCAAGCCATGCAGAGCCCTCTAGAAGGTAGAAATGTCCCTCAGTGGACAACCAGCAAGAAAATGGGGATCTTAGTCTGAACAACGGTAAGAAAGTGAATTCTGCCAACCACCTGAGTGAGCAGGAAACAGATGCTCCCCTAGAGCCTCCAGAAATGAACGCAGCCATGCTAGATCCTTCACTTTAGTCCAGCAAGAACTGCACTGGATGTCTAACCCTTAGGATTGCAAGATAAAAAATCTAGCTTGTTACAAGCCACTGAATCTATGGTAATTTGTTATATTAGAAAACTAATATAAGCTCTCTATATTAGAGTGAAATAAGAATGTTTTGTTGTTGTTGTCATTTTCCCTACTACCTGGTGTCTGAGGGTTCACGAGGAAGCCCAGACTATGTTTTTCTCATTTCCATTTTCTCTGCATATCTGAGCTGTAACAGGAACCATTTTTGTGAACCTGCCATGTACATCTTTTCTCACAATAATCTCACAAAGCATCTACTATTGTGATTCTTATTTATAGATGTGAAATTGTTAGGTAGTGAGGGCAAGCAAGATATTCAGGATCACCCCATTAGTAAGTGTCCAAACTGGGGTTACAACTGGGTCCATCTGATGGTAATGCTCAATAAGTCCATGTTGTTTCAGTGTCTCCTGTCTCTGCTTAGAGGCTTGTCTCTCTTACACACTTCCTCCCCAGCCACTGCTTCTAAAATGCAAATCTGATTTTTTCTTTGCTATGTGAAATTATAGGCCGCTGATCTTGATCCTGCATATCTCTCTAGCTTCATCTCCCAGCCCCCTGTCTGTCACTATCCAGTTATACTGACTACTTCCAGTTACCACACAGAGTGAACTCACTGGGCCTCAGGGCTTTTGTTTAAGCTGCCTCTTTGGAGCTAGTCTCAAGGTCCCTTGGTTGAGCGTATATCCCCATCAGTCCACTGCCATTTTCCCATGACACCCAGATCTCTGCCATTCCCCCCCCCCCCGCCGCCCCAGGTGTCTGCTTTGGCTCCCATCTACATCCAATTAGCATTCCTGGGCTGAGTTCTACCTTGGACCAAGTTCGCTTTTGCATTTCCCCTGATCTGCTGGCTAATTTTGATCAAGACTCTTTCAATACCCTCAGCAATGGATTGCATCTGAACCAGACTCACCAAACCATATAGAATCCTTATGTCATAGTTGTCTCTTTCAAGCTTTATTGATTTCAAAGAACTTCTTGATGCCACATTTCACCCATGACAACCAGCCTACTTCATGGGCCTTTTGGTGTTAAGGTAACCAACGGAACTACATCAGAAAAGTCAACAGTCAATAGAATTCATCTCATAAGACACACGTTATGAAAATCCAATAATTATCACTCACCTTGTAGAGTTTGAGAATGAACTGCATCGTAAGCTTACCAAGTCACAGATGTGAGTTATAAACACAGAAATTACCCAGGAACCCCCTTCTTTGAGCTGAGTCTTCACTCCTTCCAATTCCTTCCTTCTATTCAAAACTCATGAATTGGAGTTTGTACAAATTTTGTTCCTAACACACTGTTCCCAAAATGGGTTTCAAAGAATATTTGATTCATCAATTTACCTGGGGTAAGGTGGTGAAATAATTTTGGGCAATGCTGTCCATTAAACTAACCCCTTCTTGGAGATTCAAACAGTTTGTTAGCCATATTGCAGTAGAGAAGGTGTTTAACTATATGAAACCCAGCAATTTCCAAAATTTATTTGCTCATAGGATCTCCTTTTTTCATGAAACCTATTTGTACTCTCCCATGCCAATATTTCATCCTTTGTGAGTCACTAGCTTTGTCAGTTCTGATCATGTTTACATCTCTGTGTGCTCTGTTGGGAGGAAATCCTGCTCCACTTCTTCTTTGTGGAGCCCACCAGTAACCCAGGCCATGTAGGAAGTCTACCTTTGCCACCTCTGCCATCCTAATAACATCCTCACACTTCTTCCTGGAAGGACTTTGCTCTCTTAATCTGCCATAATCAACTGTCTCTCTATGACTAGGGAGTGCTCTTAAATCCTTTGGTGGAAACTTTTTTTTCTTCACTGTGAGGGGGAGCATCTTGAAGCCCCTTCTTTTGGGAAACCCCGTAGCACTTCCTGCCTAACATGACTTTAAAATCCTCCTGTCCCTATCTCTCCTACCTCCAGCTATTGCTCAGAAAGCTGCTCCTCCTGAAACTCTTGAAGTTCAACAGTGATAGGCACAGTCTTCCTGATTCTCATATGTGAGCTGTCTTCAGAGTCCCCCCGATGGCTTGTTAAAACACCAATTCTGGCGCACACCCTGGAGTTTCTGATTCATCAAGTCTGCAACGGATGCCAAGAATTTGCATTTAAAACAAATTGCTAATTCTAGAGGCCATATTTCAAGAACCGCTGCTAGCTATATAGAAACAGTTACATATACAGAATAGCCTTGTCTTCAAGAGGATTGCAGTTATCCTAGTTGATAAGACCAGGACATATAATAAGAAAAAGTAAAAGAAAAAATAAAAACACAGCTGTCTGATTATCAGGACAAACAACCTGAGATCTACTGGGATGCCAACAACCTAATTAAGTAGTGCACCGGGGCACAGAAAGAAAAACAAAGAGAATCCCTGTTATATTTTTCATCTAAAAAATAAGACAGAAATTAACTGTGAAAACTGATATGGTCAGCAAGGTGTCCTGTGGGGTGTGGTGGTACTAGAACTTACATAACACAGGACTGACAGGCACCTACACTGATTTATTCACTTTTAGTATATTTTATTAGTTAGGATGTTAGTTTAAGTATCTTTAAAAACATATTTCTAACTGACCTAATGACATGGGCATGAGCTGTCCAGGCTGAAATCGTGGCTCTGTGGTGCCATGACCTTGCCCGAGTCTTCCCTATCGTGAAAAAGGAGCAAGCTTCAGCTTTTGCACAAGGTACAAAAAAGGACAGGGACGGCAGACTCCTTTTCTCTTTAGGTTGAACTCTTCAATTTATTTGCAACCATTAGCCAGAAACTACTCAAAGGATCAGATGAGCTGCAAGGGAGACCAAGATATGTAATCTTCCCACCTAGCTAAAACTTCTATTTTTTATAGGTGAGCACAGGTATTGAGGGTGCAGTGAGCAATCTTGGCAACATGCATTGTAATGCACTGTGATTTCAATGTTCCTGGTAGGATTTGGATAGAAAGATATTATGGGAAAATTATTTCAGGTCACACTGAAGAATTAGTATGTGAGAACAATTATGTTTATAAGAGAACTAGCATTTATTTTGCACCACAATTCATCAGACACTTTGCATTCCGTGTCTCACTTAACTCTCCCTGGGACTCCTCAGGTAACCTTGTTTATTTGCTATTTTACAGATAAAGGAAGCGAGGCCCATTGAGATTCCCTGATCTCTCCAAGGCTACAGGGTTAGGATTGGCAGAGCATATGGTGAAGGTCTGTCTACCTTCTCAGATCTGATAGGTTGCACAGCTTCGGTGAAGTGACAAGCCTGTCTCACTGAGTGCACCTGTACCAGAAAACACATCAGACTGGTTGGAAGGAGTGAGATAATAGGTCTCAAATGCTAGGATAAAGAATGTTCATCTGATGTTTGGAACATCAACATTGTGTGTAGGGTTCTTAGCAGGACTCATCTGTCTGTGTCAGGAGAAGAAGCTGCTGGAGATATGTCTGTCAGCCTGCAGGGGCAGGATTAGAATGGAAGAGAACAGTCTGATGTCTTTGGCAAGGGACCTAAGCAAGCTGGTAAGAACTCACCTTGAATGTTGGCCTCGGCTTCAATCAGAATTGGATCCTTTGTTGTGGGCTCAGGAAGAATGAGCCTCAGCGTACCCATTCTAAAGTAGTTGCTTGGCAGGTTAAGTTTCTCAAGGACAGAACATGGTGTAGACATAGAAGCACACTCAGCCTCATTATCTTAGGAACTGAGTTCATGGACCGATGTTGAGGTATTTATGCAAAACCATCTATGTAGAAGGGCTATTTTAGATTCTGAAAATTAAAACAAGTAAGAGACACAATCATGACCTTCAAATGACTAGTATGGAAGACTAATAAATAAACAGTTCCAATACACTCTGACATGCTCCAGCAGAGGAAAGCCCAGGACACTATTGGAACAGGCCTCGGTGTATTTTCTCCTTCCCTGGTATTAACATCCAAGGGGGGTTGGACCATTGCTTGGACCGACTCAAACCCTCAGCTCACCATGTGAAGACACAACCACTAGTCCCCTCATGTCTGATGATTCCCACACATGAGCTATGGTGTGCATGCACTGACATGCACAGAGTAATTGTCCTTTATAACTGAAAATGTGACCACTGACAGTTTTATGTTGATGACAGTCAACTACTGTCAATGGGATTTTATGGTGAATTTACAGCAGCAGGCTCTGAATCCTGGGTTAATAGGCCTTTTGCCTCTGTGATAAGGACCCATTAGAAAAAGGAGGGAGAGGAACTTCTAAGCAGAGCCTGATGCTTCAGCTACTGGGCTGTTAAATACTTTCCTGGCTCAGGAGTCACATTACAGATGATATTTCCTTGAAGCAGCCATAATCTCACCTTCCTGTCATCCGGCCCAAAGACTAGAGCTATAAATCATGATCCCCGGAGCAGACCACTCACCTCTCATCATAGATCTTTGGGAAGATTCTTCAGTGATGCTTGATGTTTGACAAAACATTGGAAAATAAACTTGTAGCTCTGAACCTACAGTCTGAGAAGTTTGAAAATCATGGCTATGAAATTTCCAGCCACTTTGAGTAAGTTAATGAGGAAAGGTGGAAACTGACTCATTGCTAAGGGTTGTGATTGCCACAAACAGCTTGTGGCAGCAACACTTCACAGTAAACATAACATCAACATGCGCATTTAATTAAAATGATGTCTATTTTTGCAGGTAGTTAAAATGCCAGACACTATGCTAAGACTCATTTATTCTATTTAATCCTTATAGGAGATATATTGCTATTCCCATTTCACAGCCAGGGAAACAAATTTAGAAGTGCTGAACACTATTGCCCAGGAAAAAAGAGCAGAGGGAGGTTTTGAACCCAAGTCTGTCTGATGATAGCATCTGGATTCTTCACACACTGTTACCTGTTCTTCTTTAACCCCTAAACAAGGGGTTTGTTTTTGTTCGTTTGTTTGTTTTTAGCTCCCGAATCTATTATTTCATATCTTCTCATGTTCCGTCGTCCCAAAGATAGTTGTAATCACATGCAGTTCCTGAGAACCACTGTTCCAACCACCTATCTGAGGGGAAGTTTAAGAATCCTTCTCTTCCATCTCTTCCTTCAGGGGAGAAAGATGTTCTTTGGATACTGAGCACACAGCATTCCCTGAAAAAAATCCCTGTTAAATGCCACAGTCAAAAAACTCAGTGGTGATAGTGGACATCCCTGCTGCATTCCTGACCATAGGGGGAAAGCTCTCAGTTTTTCCCCATTGAGAATGATATTCACTGTGGGTTTTTCATAGATGGCTTTTAGGATATTGAGGTATGTACACTCTATCCTTATACTCTGAAGCGTTTTGATCAAGAAAGGATGCTGTACTTTGTCAAATGCTTTTTCTGCATCTATTGAGAGGATGATATGGTTCTTGTTCTTTCTTTTATTAATGTATTGTATCACACTGATTGATTTGCAGATGTTGCACCAACCTTGCAGCCCAGGGATAAATCCCACTTGGTCGTGGTGAATAATCCTTTTAATGTACTGTTGGATCTTATTGGCTAGTATTTTGGTGAGAATTTTTGCATCCATGTTCATCAAGGATATTGGTCTGTAATTCTCCTTCTGGATGGGGTCTTTGTCTGGTTTTGGGATCAAGGTAATGGTGGCCTCATAAAATGAGTTTGGAAGTTTTCCTTCCATTTCTATTTTTTGGAACAATTTCAGGAGAATAGGTATTAATTCTTCTTGAAATGTTTGGTAGAATTCCCCTGGGAAGCCATCTGGCCCTGGGCTTTTGTTTGTTGGGAGATTTTTGATGACTGCTTCAATTTCCTTAGTGGTTACAGGTCTGTTCAGGTTTTCTATTTCTTCCTGGTTCCATTTTGGTAGTTGATACATCTCTAGGAATGCATCCATTTCTTCCAGGTTATCTAATTTGCTGGCATAGAGTTGCTCATAATATGTTCTTATAATTGTTTGTATTTCTTTGGTGTTAGTTGGGATCTCTCCTCTTTCATTCATGATTCTGTTGATTTGGGTCATTTCTCTTTTCTTTTTGCTAAGTCTGGCCAGGGGTTTATCAATCTTATTAATTCTTTCAAAGAACCAGCTCCTAGTTTCGTTGATCTGTTCTACTGTTCTTTTGGTTTCTAGTTCATTGATTTCTGCTCTGATCTTTATTATCACTCTTCTCCTGCTGGGTTTAGGCTTTATTTGCTGTTCTTTCTCAGCTCTTTTAGGTGTCTGGTTAGTTTGTGTATTTGAGACCTTTCTTGTTTCTTGAGAAAGGCTTGTATTGCTCTATACTTTCCTCTCAGGACCGCCTTTGCTGCATCCCAAAGATTTTGAACAGCTGTGTTTTCATGAATTTTTTTTAATTCTTCTTTAATTTCCTGGTTGACCCATTCATTCTTTAGTAGGATGCTCTTTAGCCTCCATGTATTTGAGTTCTTTCTGACTTTCTTCTTGTGATTGAGTTCTAGTTTCAAAGCACTGTGGTCTGAAAATATGCAGGGAATGATCCCAATCTTTTGGTACCAGTTGAGATTGGATTTGTGACCTAGGATGGGATCTATTCTGGAAAATGTTCCATGGGCACTAGGGAAGAATGTATATTCTGCTGCTTTGGGATGGAATGTTCTGAATATATCTGTGAAGTCCATTTGTTCAGTGTGTCATCTAAAGTCTTTATTTCTTTGTTGATCTTTTGCTTAGATGATCTGTCCATTTCAGTCAGGGGGGTGTTAAAGTCCCCCACTATTATTGTATTGTTGTTGATGTGTTTCTTGGCTTTTGTTATTATTGCCTTATATCATTGGCTGCTCCCATGTTAGGGGCATAGATATTTACAATTGTTAGATCTTCTTGTTGGATAAACCCTTTAAGTAGGATATAGTGTCCTTCCTCATCTCTTATTACAGTCTTTGTTTTAAAATCTAATTTGTCTGATATAAGGATTCTCACCCCAGCTTTCTTTTGGTGTCCTTTAGCATGGTAAATGGTTTTTGACCCCCTCACTTTCAATCTGGGGGTGTCTTTGGGTCTAAAATGAGTCTCTTGCAGACAGCATATCGATAGGTCTTGTTTTTTTATCCAATCTGATACCCTGTGTCTTTTTTTTTAAAGATTTTATTTATTTATTCATGAGAGACAGAAAGAGAGAGAGAGCAGAGGCAGAGGCAGGCTCCCAGGGAGCAGGGAGCCTGATGCGGGACTCGATCCCAGGACTCTGGGGTCATGACCTGAGCCAACAGCAGATGCTCAAGCATCTGAGCCACCCAGGCACCCTGACTCTCTGTGTCTTTTGATTGGGGTATTTAGCCCTTTTATATTCAGGGTAACCATGGAAAGATATGAATTTAGTGCCATTGTATTGCCTGTGAGGTGACTGTTACTCTGTATTTTCTGTGTTCCCTTGGTCTATGTTACTTTTAGGCTCTCTCTTTGCTTAGAGGACCCCTTTCAATATTTTTTGTAGGGCTTGTTTTGTGTTTGCAAATTCTTTTAGTTTTTGTTTGTCCTCAAGCTTTTTATCTCTCCTATTTTCAATGACAGCCTAGCTGGATATAGTATTCTTGGCTGCATATTTTTCTCATTTTAGTGCTCTGAATATGTCATGCCAGTCCTTTCTGGCCTGCCAGGTCTCTGTGGATAGGTTTGTTGTCAATCTAATGTTTCTACTATTTTAGGTTACAAATATCTTGTACTGAGCTCCTTTCAGTATTTTCTCTTTGTCTCTAAGACTTGTAAGTTTTACTATCAGATGTTGGGGTGTTGACCTATTTTTATTGATTTTGAGAGGGGTTCTCTGTGCCTGCTGGATTTTGATGCCTGTTTCCTTCCCCAAATTAGGGAAGTCCTCTGCCATAATTTGTTCCAGCATACCTTCTGGCGCTCTCTCTCTTTCTTCTTCTTCTGGAATCCCAATTATTCTGATTTTGTTTCATCTTATGGTATCACTTATCTCTCGAATTCTGCCCTCATGATCCAGTAGTTGTTTATCTCTCTTCTTCTCAGCTTCTTTATTTTCCATCATTTGGTCTTCTCTATTACTAATTCTCTCTTCTGCCTCATTTATCCTAGCAGTTAGAGCCTCCATTTTTGATTGCACCTCACCAATAGCCTTTTTGATTTCAACTTGGTTAGATTTTAGTTCTTTGATTTCTCCAGAAAGGGCTTCTCTAATATCTTCCATGCTTTTATCAAGCCCAGCTAGTATCTTTAAAATCGTCATTCTGATCATATGACCTCACTGATATGAGGAATTCTTAATCTCAGGAACAAACTGAGGGTTGCTGGAGTGGTGGGGGGTGGGAGGGATGGGGTGGCTGGGTGATAGACATTGGGGAGGGTATGTGCTACGGTGAGCGCTGTGAATTGTGCAAGACTGTTGAATCACAGATCTGTACTTCTGAAACAAATAACGCAACATATTTTAAGAAAAAAGAAAAAGAAGAAGATAGCAGGAGAGGAGGAATGAAGGGGAGTAAGTCAGAGGGGGAGACGAACCAGGAGAGATGATGGACTCTGAAAAACAAACTGAGGGTTCTAGAGGGGAGGAGGGTAGGGGGATGGGTTAGCCTGGTGATGGGTATTAAAGAGGGCACGTTCTGCGTGGAGCACTGGGTGTTATGAACAAACAATGAATCATGGAACACTACATCAAAAACTAATGATGTAATATATGGTGATTAACATAACAATAAAAAATTAAAAAAAAATCGTCATTCTGAACTCTAATTCTGACATCTTACTAATGTCTGTATTGATTAGGTCCCTGGCAGTTGGTATTGCCTCTTGTTTTTTTTTTTTTTTTTTTTTTGAGGTGATTTTTTTCTGTCTTGTCATTTTGTCCAGAGGACAATAGATGAATGAGAGAACAAAATGCTAACAGGGTAACAATGACCCCAGAAAAATATACACTAAACAAATCAGAAGAGACCTGAAACTGGGGAAAAGAAAGGGAAAGAGAGAAAAAAATTAAAAAAAAAAACCCAAAACAGAATGTGATCAAATATGATCAGGCAGGGGAATAGATCAGTGCCACACACTAGATTTTGGGCATATTTTGGTGTTAGAAGAAACTGCCTCCCAAAATTTTAAAGAAATTAAAGTTTATACATTTACAAAAATAAAGGTAAATACGATGAAGGGATGGAATATGACTGTGAAGATGAAAATTATAAAAGATTTCATAAAAGGAATTGATAAGATAAGAAGTTGGTTGAAAAAAGAAAGAGGAGGATTAAAAAAAAGGTGGGGAGAGAATGTGATCTGGCAGGAGACTAGAACAAAGCCATACACTAGAGATTTAGGGTATATTTTGGTCTGTTAGAAGAAACTGTAACACAAAATTTTAAAGAGAGAACTATATATATATATATATATATACCAAAAATAAGGTTAACTACAATGAAGGGATAGAATGTGACTCTAAAAATGAAAAATAAAAAAGATTTTTTAAAAAAGGGATTAATAAGATGTTGGTTGAAAAAGGGAAAAAGAAAAATTCAAAAAAAAAAGAAAATTAAAAAATTAACTTTGAAAAAGTAAAGAGTCATGGGAAAAAAGCCATGAATTCTATGTGCAGTATTCCCCTAGTGCTGGAGTTCTGCCGTTCTCATTGATCGGTAAGCTTGGTCTTGGCTGGCTGTTCTTGCTGATCTTCTGGGGGAGGGGCCTGTCGCAGTGATTCTCAAATATCTTTTACTGAAGTAGAATTGCCCCACCCTTGCTGGGGGCAGGGCTAAATAATCTGCTCGGGTTTGCTCTCAGGAGCTTTTGTTCCCTGCAAGCTTTCCATAGAATTTTGGAGGACGATAGTGAAAATGGTGGCTTCCTAATCTCCACTCGGAGGAGCCAAGAACTCGGGGCCTCACTCCTCAGTGCACCCCCAGAGAAAAGCAGTCATTTACTCCCGTCTCCCTGGTCTCTGGCCGCACTCCGTGCTCACCCGGCCTGTGACCAAGGGTTTCTATCTCTGGCACATGACCCCGTTTGGAGTCTCCAAACCCAGCAGATCCCTGTGGTGCGCTCCTGCACTGCTCCTCCCGGGGGAGGAAGGAAAGTCTACCCTGATCTTCCCTGCTGGAAGGGCAGTTGCCTGACTTTGTCGTGGATCACAGTTTATGGCCACCCCGAGCTGAGAGCCCACTCCTCGGCTCCGTCTCTGCAGCCGGCTTCCCCGCTCCGATACCTGGGAGCTCTGCCACACTCAGGCACCCCTGGTCTTTCTGTGACCCTGAGGGTCCTGAGACCACACTGTCCCGCGAGGGTTCCACCCCCCACTTAGCCACTGGAGCGACGTCCCTCAGTGGAGCTGACTTCTAAATATTCCGGTTTTGTGCTCCGAGGCTCTATCACTTGCCGGTAGCAACTGATGGGGTCCCCTCCCCTGCCATCTATCCTCCTGAATATTGCCTCGGATTCACTTCTCCGTATGTCCTACCTTCCAGAAAGTGGTCACTTTTCTGTTCAGAAAGTTGCTGCTATTCTTTTCTTCGATCTCCTATTGAGTTTGTAGGTGTTCAGAATGGTTTGATCCCTATCCAGCTGAATTCCTGGGACCAGACAAAATTTAGATCTCCTACTCCTCCGCCATCTTGCTCCCCCCCAGAAAACAACAACAACAACGACAAAAAAAACTAATGCTCTGATTTTTAAACACATTTTTAAAAAAGTATTTTCCATGTGCACTGTGGCATATTTTCAAAGAACACAACACAGTTGTTAAGAGTGTGCTTTCTGAAGGCAGACTGTTAGAGACTGTTTGTTTCCCCCAAATTCATACATTGAAGACTTAACCCCTTATGTGACAAAGGCTTTGAGAAGTAGCTCTGAATGAAGTCATGAGGGTCTGGCTCCCCAAAGAGGAAGAGACCAGAGCTGTCTCCCTCATTCTGGCCTAGGAGCACACCACAAGAAAACGGCCATGAGCAAGCCAGGAAGAGGGCTCTCACCAGGAACAGAATTGGCTGGCTCCTTGATCTTGAACTTCCAGCTTCCAGAACTGCGAGAAATAAATATCTGTTTACATCAGGCAGTCTGCGGTGTTTTGTTCTAGCGGCCCAAGCTGGTTAACACACAGGCTGCCCCGACCAACCACCTCCTGACTGGGTAAACTTGGGTACATAACTGTTGTGTGCTTTGATTTCCTCAGTGATAAAATGGGGAGGGTAAACAGCAGCTATCTTACTTGTTGTGTAAGATAAAGATAAAGAGTTGTTTTGAAGATAAATGTGTTCTGAAGATAAAATGTGAAATTGCACACAAAGTACTTAGAGACCGTTTGACACATAGTAGGGCCTTCCATAAATATTAACTATTGGCTGGTTAGTGTCCAGTTTCCCCATCTGTTAACCTGAACAATCGTACCCACCTCACAAGCTTTTTTTAAGGACAGAGGCTAAATGTCTGAGAGCCAAGTTCAGTGCCTGGTAGAAAGCAGGTTGGGAATTATGAAAAACATAAAATCTTAAAAAAATAATAATACTTGGAAACTGTTCAAACTGAGACATTTATTTGAAAATGCCTTAGAAATGTTCCAGACAACACAGACATTTCACATCGGAAACTGAAGATCAAACCAATGATCTTAGATTGCTTTGGCCTGGGGCTTCATTCTACTTCTCTAGACAATTTCTCCAGAGAAGTCTTTTAGACCATGTGATGAGAACAGTGCTGTTCAGGTTACTTAAAAGTTATTCAACAACTTAGCAGCTTCAGCCACCATTTCGATATGTCCTTTGATTCCATGGGTCAGTAATATGGGAAAGGCATAGCAGGAATGGCTGGCCTCTGCTCAGTGACATCCTGAGCCAGGACTGGAAAATTCAGTTTTGGGGGTGACTCAGTGGCTGGGGCTGGAGTAATGGGGTGGTGGTTTTACCCACTCAGCACTGGCTGAGACCTGTGGTGTGCACTCAGCCCCTCTGCATGGTGCACAGCATGGGGGGTTCAGAGTAGTGAGGCCCCTGACATGGGGCTTTGGGAGCCAGAAGCAAATGAACTAGGAAGCCAGATTACATTTTATGACTCAACCATGGAAGTTACACAATGCCACGTCTGCTGCATTCTGTGGGCTTCATGTTAATCACTAAAGTTGGCCCAGATGAAAAGGGAAGAATACATAGTCTTCTCTCAATAGGAAGAATATCAACAGCTTGTTTAAAACTGCCACAGAAGCTTCAGCCCTGAGTATTTCAGGGAACTGTTTGTTGAACCAATGAAATTAGAGGTCTTCTCTTGCCCAAAGGTTCACTTGGTTTATAAACAGTTTCTGAAGGTGAAGGACCTTGGCCTTGGCTTCATTACATCTGCATTCCCTATTCTACTCAGGCCATAGTCCTTGCAAAGCTGATAATAATTGAATGTTTTCTTTATACTGAGCATGGCTGACTTTATTATTTCTTAGCTGTGTTCCAGATTCTCATTACTATAATGCCAATTACACATATTATATTAAAATGATCCATTTATGCTAAATTTCACACTTGTCTTTGTTGTTGTCCCATAAATATTGTGCAATGTTACTTTTACAACTTGGTAATTTTTTTCCTATGTAAACATTCATATTTAACAACAGCAACAACAATAATGATAATAATACATCTTGATCAAACAGTATATTCTGTGGTCTTAGGAAAAACATGGCCTCAGTTAGATTCACAAATAAATAGTTTTCCATAATTTAGTGACTCTTTTTTCTCAAGAAACATGAAAATAAATCCCAGGCCAGTAAATTTTAATGGCAATTCTAGTGAGCATTTAATGAATACCAACTGTGTCCTCGACATTGAGCTACGGGTTTTACACATGCTAGCTTGGATAGTGTGGGCATAAACGGATACAGTCTCTGGAGGAAGATAGAACTAGTTTGGCATTGGGCTCTGTCCTTTATTAACTATATAATCAAGGGCAGGTGACATCATCTCTGTGTTAACAGTAAAAGAGGAAATGGTTATGAAGGTTGATAATATGAATAAATATACATATGACACTTAACATGAGACTAAACATCCAGCAAGCATCTTGGAGATGAGAGATTCTATTCTTTACAAAAATCTTATTTTGTACAGCTCACATGTACTGAGTGCTTATTAAGTGCTAGTCTCTGTTACAAGGTTGTTAAATTTACTAAATCATTAATCTTCATCAAAACCTATGGGGTGAGCACTGTTGTCATCCCCATTTTATAGATTTTAAGACTGAGATTCAGAGAGACTAGCTTACTCAAGATCACAGTTTGTGGCATAACTATGTGGCTGAGTCACAGGATGAAAATTCAAAGCCTATCTCTGTTTCCAAATGCATTTACTTATGCTCAGGACACTAAAAATCACAGGATGGACAAGATGCACTATCAGTCCAGTATGGTGACTCCATAAATCTATTTGGCATTCTTCTTTTGATTGGACCAACCCACTGTATTAGTCAGGGCTCTGCAACGAAACATAGAATGTATATAAAGAGAGAACAAGATTTATCTTAAGAATTGGCTTATGCAGTTGTGGAAGCTGACAAGTCCACAATCTGCAGGGTGAACCAGAAGGGTAGAAACCCAGGAAGAGCCAGTATTATAGTTTAAGTCTGAAGGCCGTCTGCTGACAGAATTCCCTCTTGCTCACAGGAAGTCAGTCTTTTTGTTCTATCAGGTCTTCAACTGATTGAATAAGTCCCACCTACATTATGGAAGGCAATCTTCTCTTCTCATAGTCTACTGATTTAAATTTTAATCACACCCAAAAGAAAGAAAGAAAGAAAGAGAAAGAGAAAGAGAAAGAAAGAAAGAAAGAAAGAGAGAAGAAGGAAGGAAAAAAAGAAAAGAAAAGAAAAACCCTCAGAGAAACATTCAAAATAATGTTTGACCATATATCTGGGCACCATGGCCCAGCCACATTGACACATAAAATTATCCATCACACTATCAAAATAAAAGCAAATAACAATCATCAATCACAAATTATAAATAGGGAAAAAAAGATTATTTTAGAGGAAAAAACAAAAATGGTGAAATGGATATTGAATACATGTCCTCGTTGTTTTTTTCTGTCACTGCACTGAAGACTGAAAAAAGGGGAAAAAGAAAATATTCAACAGGAAAAGTAACAGCATAGAAAATCATACTTTGGTGCACATAAAACCATTTATAACCTTAATAGACATGGTGCTTTTTGTTAAAAAAAAAAAAAAAGGTGGTGGCAGGTGTGAATGAGAAGCAGCAGGGGGTCTCATTTCTCTCTCCTTGTGGAATCAGAGGGACTGCCAAGACAACAGGGTGGTATCTGGGCCCCACAGGCTCAGAACAGGAGGGAGCAAGGCCTCCCTGCAGTTGGCACCACAGGTGATCCAGGCATGCAGAATGCAGTCTCCAGGGTTTGCAGCTAGAGCTAGGAATCACTGTGCCACTGGAAAGTTCAAGGCCCAGAGGAACCATAGCATGTGAATAAGAGTTATTGTTCCCTTATTATATGGATATATATAAGCCACATTTTTAGATGGTTTTCCTAAAGTGCCTTTGGCTGTATTATAAGTAAATTAAAGAGGTAGTATTCATATTCAGAAATAGTCTTCAGTAGATGGATGGATGAATGATCTGTAGAGTGAATGGGTTGTTGAGTTCTCAACTTAAGTCATTTACTTTAACTTGGGTCCCCATTTCCTGCAGTGTAAGTGACACTTTCTTTGACTCTACCTGAAGGGGGAAAAATGCTAAAGTTGTGTTCAAAACAGATCTGAGAAGTCCATATAATCTTTAGAAATGTTTTGACTGTCAAATTTATAGCTAGACTGACCATCTTTATGAAGGAGATAGGGTGACAATATAGATATTAGAATGAAACTATTTATTTCTTTGAGTTGCAAGTGACCATATAACTCACAAGTAATTCTGAAGTCTGTATATTGCAGGAGATTCATGCCGTATTGTATCATGGGGAATGGCTCATAATTCATGTGCTGGGCTTCCTTTGGTATGCCCAACCTGAACATTTAGGCATAAAATTCCTTTTCTCTTTCAGAAATGGAAATGCAACTGTGATTTTCTCGTGGCAGATTTATGTCTTGGAATAACTGTTCTAAGAAAGGTTTGGATACATTGCTCTGTTTGACAAATGACAATAGTTGACAGGCAGGCCATAGGGACCATACACTGATGTCACTCCACCACACCCACCATGTTCTTTGTTTCCCCCAGAGTCCAACAACCACCCAGTAACACATCAGAGCCCCAAAACTACACTAAAAATAACATATGTTGATGCATCTTAAAATTCAAAAGTAAGTAATTCTAGAAAGACTACATGATATAGAGTAGCCAAAAGATAAAATGAATATCCTTTCAAAGTCCACTACCAAAATGAATTGTTTTCATTAATATGATAGATTGTTTTATCTATATAGTAGGAGATGCATAAACTGTGTTCTAGCTCCGTATCCGTGAGTTAGCTCAGTTCAAGGCCCTCTCTACCTGGGCCAAATGCTCAAGGTTAACCATGGGAGCTTGCTCACCACCGCCAACTACAGGGCTCTGGGTAAATTGACAGATACTCTGATGCAGTGAGGCAGGGAGTCAAACCAAGACTGAACATGATCTCCTGACACTGCTGGGTGCTGCCTCTGCTGGGCCATGAAATAAGGCAACTTAGAGGAAGATCCCAATAATGTCCTTCCTATATTTTAATGGCACTCCATTCTATAAATATGCCATAATTTATTTTAATAATACATTTTTTGTTCATTTTACATACTTTTTTTAATACCACATACACTTTACATTTGAAAATCATCTGTGAAATGAATTGGGGTGTTTCAAATATATAGTGTCAACTAAAATGATCCAGCTTCTTAGGATCTAAATAATGATTGGCCTCGGGGCACCTGGGTGGCTCAGTTGGCTAAGTGTCTGACTTCAGCTCAGGTCATGGTCTCAGGGTCCTGAGATTGAGCCCTCATGTTGGGCTCCATGCTCAGTGGAGAGTCTGCTTGTCCCTCTGCCCCTCCCCCCATTTGTGCTCATGCTTGCTTTCTCTCTCTCTCTCTCAAATAAATAAATAAAATCTAAAAAAAGTGGCCACAAACACTTGATTTCATGACATGCAGTAAGTCCAATGCCCCTCCCCCCAAATGAATATCTGCAGGTTCTCAGGGGGCCTCAAGTTCATACACACCTCTATGTTTATACTCTCCCTGAAGGCTTTTGTGTGTTCCATTCACCATCATGAACGTGCTTATCTTGTTCTATATTAAAGTTTCTAGGTAGGGAATGCACATCTGACTCTGGATTTTAGTAACTACAAAGCAGATCAAATGACTTTCATAGGCCTCTGTGTAGAGAGCCAGCTCTACTAAGAATTTGGCGAGAGAGGCATTCAAAAGCCAGTTTCACAGTGGACATTGAGTAGTAGGACCACCCTCTTCCTAGCCAGCCCAGTGGAGATCTCTGGGTCTCCACAACAAAGGAATCCCCATAGTTGAGCTGTACCACCCAATGCTGCGCCCCCTCCCCTCCTGCCACCTGTCTTGTGGGAATCCAACATTTCAAATCCTGTCCATTTTCTTGGGTATAAAATTTGGCCCTCCTTTGTTCTGAAGATTCCTTTACATTCTACTCCAAATCCTGTGTCTTCACGTCTAAATGGTCGACCATCTATTCATTTGCTAAATAATGGTATTTCCTTCTAAGAGGAACTCCAATACCTTTATTAAGATGACTTATCATAAATTTTGCTTATGTGTATTGACTTATAGAAAAACTGGGGGAAAGGGAGAGATATTCATACCAAGGACCCATATACATTCCTTCCTTAACCCTCAGGACCTCCCTCCAGGCCTGTACCATCCTTCTCCCATGGTGCAATTCCCAGTTCTTACCTTGTTTTTCTTTGCTCTTTGAAGCTACCACCACCTGTGTTATCTGTATGAGTTCCTCCCCGCTTTGCGTCTTGCTGGATAATGGAATAAGGTCATAAAGACTTTAACACTCTTCACTGCTCTATAAGACAACATGGACCATTTTCACTTTCTTACAAATATTTCTAATCATGCAAGTAGGCATACAGAGACTTTATAATCACAGGAGAGAGAGGAAAATGGTTCAAAAAAAAAAATCACAAAATCCTCTCTTTCATGTTTTCCTCTCTGGTGTCCCTGACTTCCTTTGGAGATGAACGCTGACACCTGTTTGGATTTCTGTTTCCTTTTCTGTCTCTCAGAGTACAGTTCATTTTTACCTGTCTTCTTCATTTTTAAACCTTATAACCTCCCTTAAAAGGTCCCTCCTTCTAGAACACAGACCCCAGACAACCAGAACACAGCCATACCTATCCTTCATCTTGAAGGAAGCGGGGTTTAGTAATGAGAAGGAAATGGATTAAAATCATAGAAAAAATACAGCATGTAGCAAAGTGTTTAACCACATTTAATTATTTTTTTATTTTAATCTGTAAAATGAAGCTAGTAGTATGGTGTAATAATTATATAATTTAAAGAGCCTGCGACATTTTTGACATTCATATGTTCTTAATGAATCTTGGCACTGTAGAAAAAGGAATGTCTGGCTTCCCTACGGCTTTGCTTTTAATTCTGTGACCTCAAGCAAATCCCATCCCTTCCCTTAAGTCTCAGCTTCCCCACCTGTCAAATAAGGATAAGAAAACTGCTGTGGGCACTCATGAATATGCACAAATGTCAGGTAAGGTGTTCCGTCCTTAAATATTCAGATGAGGTTTGCTTGAACACCGTGTCAGGCGCTACAACACACCCATCCATGTGTGATTCAGACTTCCTGTGACTTTGGTGGGATGTAGTGAAGGTAGGCAGACAAATGCTTTTCTGGTCACCTTTGTTCCTAAAGCCCCATTAAATGAGTTCTGTCCACCCATGATTTTATGGTCCCTTTCATGTTGACACATGCCACACAGTAAAACCCAGCCCTTTTCCTTCGAGCCCCCCAACAAATTCTGGCTCAACAAAGTGTGTGGATGCCTGCTGACTTTATTGAGTTTTGGAGCAGCACCAGAAGGGTTATCCGAACTTCAGCTACTGTCTACCATCAGCTAAAGGCACTTGGCCTGTTTACAGTCCCTCCGCACCACCACTGACCACAAATGGTCCCCCAAAAGCTTATTTCTTCCTCTCTTTAGTATGCTCCAGGATGTGGTGGAGCACTTTGCCCTAGGCTGACCACCCAGAGGCACAGTAGATCTGGTGGGGACTCTACATGTCCTTACCTTTTCTCTTCCGCATCGTCCCTGCTGAGGAAGGGGCCTGGGATACCTGCACCCCCATTATTATACCACCTCCCTGCAGGACAGAAGCAACCAGTGCCACTTTCAGTTTGAAACATTGCCTCCTCCCTAGCCCTTCTTTTACAGGTGTAAAGCATCTTACACTGAGTGGGTCCTAGATGAGCATTGGCAAAGAGGGGTGAGGGGGAAGACGGGAGCATGTGGATGGAGGGTATGGTCAGGTCAGAGGGAAAATCAATAACATGGAAAAAAACACAGAGCTGATGTGACAAAAGATAAGTTCCCAGGCCAGGCGATCGTGTTACTAAACACTCCTGACACCTAATACCAAGATGGTCTCAATTCTGTGCATATGAAAACATAAGCCCTCAACTCTCTACCTGGATCACGGCTCCCTGCCCTTCCTGCTGATATAGAGCCCTCTCTCGACCTCCCTCCACCTGTGAGTTAGGAGAACATCTCTTTTTCTTAGGTGGAAGCACAGATGCAGGAAGGCAATGATTTCAGAGGGTTTATTTTAGAAACAGAAAACGGCTTCCTAATGACAGGCTGGCTGGAGGGGGGTTGCATCTCATTGATTATGCTGGCAGATCACCCTCTGCTGATCTGTTTTGTCATTTTGTTGTCTGTTGAGGAGACAACAAAATGTTGGGGAGCAGCTGGTGGCAGAATTATGTTTTATGTACAAAATGTGGAAGAAAATTCTGGCCCGGTGCTATAATTGCCTGATTGGGTGGGGGCGGGAGAGTGAGCTATGCATTTATCTGAATTAAATGTGCTTTCTCTCTTCAAGGTTCGGCATGCTCAACTAGGATGGGAACTAGTGTGTGACACTCTTTGTGCATTTCAGATAGGATTCTGTAAAAAATACAGCCTGAGATTTCTGGAAAGTCAGAGCAGCCAGCAGTCTAGCAAGACTATGGTGATATGGTATCTTGGTTTATCTGCAAGGATTTAGAGGTCCTCAGAGAAATGGCTGAAGACACTTGACATGTTAGTAGAGGAGCAGGTGCATGGAGAGCTGGGGAGAATGCCCAGCAACTGGGCTTGGAGAGAAATACAGTTAGGCAGGCAAAATCCAGTACAGTAGACATTTTTATAAACCCAGGTCCTGATTCCTTTTGCAAAACATGACACCTGATAGCCATGGCACACTGATTTTTTGGAGCAATGAGACAACTGTCTAGTACATCATATTAATTTGCTTTAACCACTTGAATTATATGCTTCTTAAGAGTTATAAGTGCTTGTTCCCTAAACTATTTATGATAATTGTATGTCTGTGTTAATTCCATAATTTAATAAAATGTTATCTAAACTAGTATAAATGATGTAAAAAGGAAACTATTTTTTTCTTTGACAATTCAGTCGAAGAATTTATCGAAGATGACTCACTAAAAATATTCATATTGAATGTAGTATGAGGTTGCTAAAGGTTGGAGGGAAATCACAAACATCAAGCTCCATCCTCAGATCCATTTGCAAGTATGTACAAGATACCACTCCACTTGAAAGAAATGGGAGTTACAAGTTGAAAAAAATTCATTATGTGTTTTTTTCAAGATAGAAGAAACAGAATGCCAATCACAATATTCACATTCAAAGAAAAGACCATGGCAATAAATAGAAAATATTGGCAAATGGATGTATAATTAAAATGCTTATAGCATACATATCTGCATGTGTGTGTCATTTTTATGACTTCCCTCCTTAGCCATATTTTTTTTTTTTTAGCTTGCCAGTCTCAGGTATGGACTGGAAGGGATCAGATGTCCTTAGCTTTGCTGGGAGTGTGTGAAATCATTCTGCATGGATTAGCGGATGTCAGAGGACTGAGCAGGGATCACATGGCAAAGGAGGGGGGATGGAGGTGAGGGACATGTGAATAGTCTGCAGCAGGGAGGACTGTCACCAGGAACTGGGATCAAAATCTCTCAAGTGGATTTGGGGCTAAGATTCTAGCCCATGTGGGGTGGGAGACTGTTATGGAAAGCCATGGCTCAGCCCTCACGATCTGGGGGGATGGGGTGGAGAATGGTAGCGAGGCCCAGGGACAGAACAAAATAAGGTCTTGTGCAAATACAGAAATACTGTGGACCTCCTAGTCCAGCAGAGCGGCCACATGGCACTGCTGCCATGACGACTACCCTCCCTGATCCTCTTTTTCCTCATCCGTAAACTGCAGACAATCATACCTCTTTCCCTGAGTAATTGAAAGGATTAAATGTATGACATATTCAGACCATCTAACACACATTAGTTACAACTAGCTGGACAATGAGTTTCTTCTTTCCTGTCTGGCATCCACTCATTCCAAAATATTTACTGAATATCTACTCTGTGCCAAGAACTCTTCTAGTTGTAGAGGAGACCACAGACAAAAAAAGAGGTAGCATCTTACTCACATGAAACTTACCTTCCATGGAAAGGACAGATGCTAAAAACAAGAATATAATGTAAGAGCAATGATATGTGTGATGAAACGAAGTAGAGGAAGGAAATGAAAGACTTTCATGCTTGCATAAAGAACGATGGGAGTGAAGTGAGGCATTCATGTGCACACTCTGTTTTCATTCTAACCGGGGGGAAGATGGCAACGTGGCCATGTAGCCGTGGTGTAATTATCGATGTGTCCTCAGCCTCCTGCTGCACAAAACAGGAATGACTCATGGCCAGTAAGCTTCAGAGAGCTCTTAATTTTTAATTTTTAATGAAAATAGCTTTACTGTTTTTGTTCTGATTCTAAGTGTTATATATGAAGAAAACCCAATAGAGTAAATTATGAAAAAGTGAAAAATATAAAGAAAAAATAAAAATCAGCATTCAAATACAACAATTGTTCACTTTTTTTTAGGTTAGAGTTTTGTTTGTTTGTTTTAGTGAACTTTCTTAAAGACGACCCTTAATGTACATTAATTCCGTTGCTCACAGGACAAATATTGGCACTCACCAGAACCCTTAAGTGCATGTAAATATATATACAATACACATAATATGTACATCACATTCATATATATACACACATACACACATTCAAATGTATACACACAGCACCCATGAGAGAGAGACGTATGTATGTGTGTATACACAGAGAAGCAGAGAGTCAGGACAAGGTAGGATACGTTTGTGGATTGTGACTTTGAATGAGGCTTTTAACCTCCAGGGACTCCCTGAAGTTCAAAACTTGTTTTGAACATGAGTGTGCGGGGCAGAGATGGTCATGCTCACCCACTAGCTTTTTGCCTCCTGACGTCTCCTGGCTCCCTTGAGGTTAGGTGAGCCTCTCCTATGTGATGGGCTCCACACCGACCCTGTGACAAGGAGGTGGGATTCCCCGGTGTTTCTCCTTCCCAAAGTGGCAGACAGGCCTGTGCTGAGGCAGGCACATCACCTGCCGGGTGCAGGAGTAGAATAGAGCCCTTCCTACTCTCTGATGGTCAAGGAGCATCAGCAGGAACAAACACACACGAGCCACCTTTGTTGTATGAAGACACAGGGTGTTTCCGTTGCTTCAGGGGAACCAGATCTACCCGACCCACGCAGCACAAGAAGACACATCTCAGCCAGTGTGAGGGTTAACCAAGACCACGTGAGGACTGTAACAGAAGCTCAGTCAACACTTGGTTGAGTCTGAATGACAGGAACTAACAGAGACGAAGTTAGTTATACTGCAAACATGTTGCAGTGACTTTTGAAGGAAACACAGATAAAACACTCATGTTAGATTTCTGATTACCTCCCAATTCTGTATTTTCTCCAAACATGAGTTGAAGTTTCTCCATGCTCATTCCATTTCACAAAGAAACCCTCTAAGATCTCTGAGTGACCATTACCCACTCAGAGTTAGTTCTGTACCACTATTCTCTTCATCCTCTGCCCCCCCCACTGTGGTCCCCTCCAGTGGGTCTGCACCCGCTGCCCCCTCCTTGTCATGAGGGTCTCCACTCAGAAATACCTCCTGAATGAGCAAGTCCTTGACCTTCCTCCCTCCCCCTCACCTGCTGCCCCCACGCCTCACATCATCCACTTTCTGCCACAAAGCCCTCTTTCCTATTTCTGTGATTCTTCTCAATGCCCAAAAGTCATGCATTCATGCATCCACTTATTTACTGTCTGTACCCTACCCTCCACTAGTCTGTGTAAGTTCTAGATGAACCTAGACTCTGCTGTATTGGAGCAATGCCTAGAACATTGTGTTCGGTACTATTTGTTGAATAAACGTGTGGGCAGTTACCTTACCACATGCTAGGTGCTGTGCTAGATGCTGTAGTAACTACATATCTGAATAAAATAAAGTAGGAAGAAATGAGTACTAATCAAAGGCAATGGCAATTTTCTATATAACTACCAGTGGAAGGAGCAGTTACTTCTTACGAAGTCGGAGGCAGACGGGAACTTTTCCTAGAGGTGATTTTATTTAACCTCTGCTGTGGAGAATGAATAAGATTCTGAATGGTGAGCTGTCATGACAGTAAGAAGGGAGAAGATAGAATAGAGTCCTTATCAGTTGGAAGGTGGAATCAGGACCGAAGCCGGGACAACTCAGGGCCTATTTCAGCAACGGTAAAGTGCCCTCCGTGACCGAGCCTTGACTGGCTGCGAGGGGAGAAAACTGTCCATGGAAGACAATGTCCCGTACTGAGGGTACACTATTAAGTGGACATAAGACTACGCAACATGGAAAGTCAGTAAATGTTTATAAGCCTGTGTATCAATTTCTTAGAGCTACTATAACCAAGTGTCACACACTGGGTGTCTTGAAACAACAGAAATGTATTGTTGCACAGTTTCAGGGGCTGGAAGTCTGAAAGGAAGGGGTGGGCAGGACTATGCTCCCTCTGCAGGTGGAGGGAAATCCTTTCCTCCTTTGTCCTAGCTCCTGGTGGTGTGCTGGCAATATTTAGTGTCCTTTGGCTTCCCCAGATGCATCCTTCCAATCTCCCATCTTCACATGGCCTTTCCCTGTGTCTTTGTCTCTTTGCGTAGCATTGTATTATTATGTTTTCCGTAAGGAAGTCAGTCATCCTGGCTCAGGGGCCCATCCATAACAGTATGACCTCCCGTTAACTCATTTTATCTGCAGCTCCTCTGTTCCAAATCAGGTCACGTTTGGATGTACTGGGGGGTTCAAGACTTCAAGATGTCTTTTGTGAGGGACACAACTTCACCCAGAGCACCACGGACTTGTGTTTGAGAGGTCACTCAGCCTGATGGTTAATGAATGCCTTTCAGGTGGGACATTGTTTCATTTTGTTTTTGTTTTCATTTTGTTTGCCTTTGCCTTGAACTGAAACATTGGCTCTTCCTGGGTCTCAAGCCGGCCAGCCTTCAGGCCTGAACTACACTATCATTTCTTCAGATTGCCAATTGCAAGATGTCAGGGCTTGCCATTTATTAGCCTCCATAATTACATGAGCCAATTATCTAATTCTTTATGATATTATATAATATATAACATATTATTAATATACATATTTAAATTTATATGTCTATATAATTTATATGTAATATATTTAGACTTATAATATTAATATATTATAATAACATAATGATGTATATTTATATATAATCTATATTTATAATATGATATTAGTATATTATAATAACATAATAAATATAATATATTATAATACAATATATAATACTGCATGAGCCAATTCTCCAGTTCTTTATTTTATTTATATAAAAAATGACCCTTGCTGGTCCACCCTTGAACAACACAGGTTTAAACTGCACCAGTCCACTTATGCAGATTTTTAAAATAAACACAGTACAGTACCATAAATGTATTTTCTCTTCCTTATGATTTTTAAATAACATTTTCCTCCATACTTTATTATAAGAATATGGTATATAACACATATAACATACAGAGTATGTATTAATATACTATTTATGCTATTAGTAAGAGTTCTGGTCAATAGAAGGTTATCAATAGTTAAGTTTTTGGAGACTCAAAAGTTATACATGAATTTTTGACTTTGTGGAGGATTGATATCTCTAATCCCCCTCATTGTCCAAGGGTCGACTATATATGTGTGTGTATATATATGTATATGTATATGTATATGTGTATCTTCTACCAGTTCTGTTTTTTTTTTTCTCCAGAGAACCCCAACTAATAGATTTTGGTACAGTGAAGTGGGGTGTTGCTCTAACAAATACCTAAAAATGTGGAAGTGGCTTTGGATCTGGGTGAGGAGCAGAGGCAGGAGGAGTTTTGAAGTGCAAGCTAGAAAGAGCCTAGATTTCCATGAAAAGACTGTGGGTAGAATATGAATATTCAAAACCATTCTAGTGAGGTCTCAGATGGAAATGAGGTATAGGTTATTGGAAAATGAAAAAAAGGCAATCCTTATCACAAAGTGGCAAAAATTTGGCTGAGGTGTGCTCCAACATTTTGTGGAAGGTAGAACCTGTGAGCAATTCAATTAGATATTTAGCTAAGGAAATTTTTTAAAAAGATTTATTTATTTATTTTAGAGAGAGAGAGCAGGGGGAGAGGTAGAGTGAGAAGGGGAGAACGCTCAAACAGACTCTCTGCTGTGCCTGGAGCCCAACGTGGGGCCCAATCCCATGACCCCGAGATCATGACCCAAGCCAAAATCAAGAGTCAGACGGCCAACCGACTGAGCCACCCAGGTTCCCCTAGCTAAGGAAATTTCTAAGCAGTGTTGAAAGATCAGTGTGGTTCCTTTTGATTATTATAGTAAAATCTGAGATTGAGAGAAATAAATTGAAAAAAAATAGTCAAGGAAAATGAACTAGAACTTCGAGATTTGGGAAATTCTCAACCTATCCATACTACAAGAAAAGAGAAAGCTTGTTCTGAAGAGAACAATAATGGTTTGGCTGACCAACCTTTTGATAAGGATGTGGGTATGAAACACACATCTAATCAACCACCTCAGCAGAAGTCAGGAATAGACATAGGATTATACTAGCAGACACACTGTCAGAGGGAACTAAAGGGAACAGAGCTTATGGGGATGGAATGAAAGAAAGCTGTCTGACTTCTGGGGTTGTACAGGACCAGACAACATAGCTATCCAGCTGGGAATATGAATAATCCTTCCAGAAAAGGAAGGAAGGACCTTGAAAGTGATCCAGAGACGTGCAGGCTGCCACTCTACCACAAGACAAGTGGGTAGGGCTGGTTTCTCCTTAGTTTACAAACATAGGTTCCCTTTGGTTTCAGGAGCTAGAATGCCACCACCCAATGCCTCAAGGGCAAGGCCATGGCCTAGTGCCACAGGGGCTGGACTGTCTTGCCAAGCCAAAGGTGTAGGTGCTGCCCCACTGAGCTAGGGAGGGGACGTGACACAGTCACCCCAGTGTGCCTGGAGGGCATTGAACCAGAAGATGATGCTCCAGCCTTAAGATCTAATGGAGTCTGCCTTGCTTGACTTTTGCTTGCCTGGGACCTGTTACCCCTTCCTTTCTTCCTTCTGATTTCTCCCTTTTGGAAAAATAATGTCTATCCTATGCCTGTGTCACCATTATATTTTGGAAGCACATAACTTGTCTGGTTTCACAGGTTCACATCTGGAGGGGAATTTTGCCTCGGAATGAATTGTACCCCATTTCACCCACATTTGATTTGCATGATATTTAGATGTAACTTTGGACTTTAAAATTTAGAGCTTGGAGGAAATGAATTAAAATTTTGAGGGCTCCTGGGATGGAATGCGTGCATTTTACACACCAGAAGAACATGAATTCTGAGGGGCAAAGGACAGAATGTTATGGACTAATGTCTGTGTCCCCCTGAAATTCATATGTTGAAGCCTCCACTCTCAATATGACTGTATCTGGGAATAAGCATTGAAAGTGGTTACAAAGATTAAGTGAGGTCATGAGCAGGGCTCTGATCCAATAGGATTTTTGTCCTCATAAGAAGAGAGACTAGCAAATTCCCACTTTCTCTGTGCACAAAGAGAGGGCATGTGAGCACAGAGCAAGGAGGCGGCCATCTACAAGCCAGGAAGAGAGCGCTCACCAGGAACCTAATCAGTCATCGCATTAATGGTGGTTTCCCCAGCCTCCAGAACTGTGAGAAATGAATCCCTGCTGTTTGAGGGCCCAGTCTGTGGTGTTTGGGTACAGCAGCCTGAGCTGACTGACATACTCTGGCTGCAGAGTGGAGGAGGACTGAGGGATTGAGGGGGAGAGGTGGGGAAAACCAGTATGGAAATCACTGCAGGAGAAAGACGTTATGGACAGAACTAGGGCAATCGCAGTTGGAGACGACAAGTAATGTGAGAGACAATCCTTAGTGGTGTTCACTAAGGACAATTATAAACAGGAACCAGTGTGTTAATGAGGAAGATAAATGTTGTTACAGACCAAAACCAAAAGGCTTTCAGCCCTTTACCGAATTAAACCCATGTGACACTGTCTTTCCTCTGAGTAAAATCTGAGCAAGAAAGAAAGGGTGAAACTATTTTAGTTCCTCTTTGTCATCTCTTCCTTGTCACTCCCTTTTTTTTTTAATTTTTTATTGTTATGTTAATCACCATATATTACATCATTAGTTTTTGATGCAGTGTTCCATGATTCATTGTTTGTTCATAACACCCAGTGCACCATGCAGAACGTGCCCTCCTCAATACCCATCACCAGGCTAACCCATCCCCCCACCCCCCTACCCGCTAGAACCCTCAGTTTGTTTTTCAGAGTCCATCATCTCTCATGGTTCGTCTCCCCCTCTGACATACTCCCCTTTTCTTCCTCTCCTGTTATCTTCTTCTTTTCCTTTTTTCTTAAAATATGTTGCATTATTTGTTTCAGAGGTACAGATCTGTGATTCAACAGTCTTGCACAATTCACAGCGCTCACCGTAGCACATACCCTCCCCAATGTCTATCACCCAGCCATCCCATCCCTCCCACCCCCAACCACTCCAGTAACACTCAGTTTGTTTCCTGAGATTAAGAATTCCTCATATCAGTGAGGTCATGTGATACATGTCTTTCTCTGATTGACTTATTTCACTCAGCATAACACCCTCCAGTTCCATCCACGTCGTTGCAAATGGCAAGATCTCATTCCTTTTGATGGCTGCATAATATTCCATTGTGTATATACACCACTTCTTCTTTATCCATTCATCTGTCGATGGGCATCTTGGCTCTTTCCACAGTTTGGCTATTGTGGACATTGCTGCTATAAACATTGGGGTACATGTACCCCTTCGGGTCCCTACATTTGTATCTTTGTGGTAAATACCCAGTAGTGCAATTGCTGGATCGAACGGTAGCTCTAATTTCAACTGTTTGAGGAACCTCCATACTGTTTTCCAGAGTGGTTGCACCAGCTTGCATTCCCACCAACAGTGTAGGAGGGTTCCCCTTTCTCCACATCCCCGCCAACATCTGTCGTTCCCTGACTTGTTAATTTTAGCCATTCTGACGGGTGTGAGGTGGTATCTCATTGAGGTTTTGATTTGGATTTCCCTGATGCCGAGTGATGTTGAGCACTTTTTCATGTGCCTGTTGGCCATTTGGATGTCTTCTTTGGAGAAATGTCTGTTCATGTCTTCTGCCCATTTCTTGATTGGATTATTTGTTCTTTGGGTGTTGAGTTTGGTAAGTTCTTTATAGATTTTGGATACTAGCCCTTTATCTGATATGTCGTTTGCAAATATCTTCTCCCATTCTGTCGGTTGTCTTTTGGTTTTGTGGACTGTTTCTTTTGCTGTGCAAAAGCTTTTTATCTTGATGAAATCCCAATAGTTCATTTTTGCCCTGGCTTCCCGTGCCTTTGGCGATGTTTCTAGGAAGAAGTTGCTGCGGCTAAGGTCGAAAAGGTTGCTACCTGTGTTCTCCTTCACTCCCTTTTGATGTGTCAGTTTGCTCATCTTTCAGATGGGGATGCAATGATTGCACTTTCCAGCACACCAGCCCATTGAGACTACCAGGCACATGAGGGCGTTTTGGAACATTTGATCCTCCTGTTAGGGCAGCTTTGTGCTCTTTCTTGACACTCTTCCACTGTGGGGGCATTTGGGATCAAGGAGATGAAGAAGAGGAGGTGAAAGAGAAGTACAATTAGCCCAGATTTCCTAGGCTCGGCCTGAGGTGAAGCTAGCACCCTGACATTGCACTAGTAGCTATAAGGGCAGGGTGCCCAGAGTGAGGGGGAAAGGAGAGGGGGCAAAGTGGAAGGGGAAGCAAGAGCCAACTGGCCCCCCTCCAGGAAGCCCACCCAGTGCTGAGCAAGAAGGGGCACTTTCACACAGCCACCCAGGAACCCCTGTGCAAACATGTTGGGTGTGGGAATCAAACAGGAATTGACCTGCCAGCTCCTTTCCATTTCCTGCTTCAGGTGGTAAAGTCTGCCTCTCAGAGAATTCAGCCCGGACTCACGTTAGTACTTCTGACTTGCATCATCTGACACTTTTGTGCAGCTTCTGGGAAGCCAGGTCCTCTGCTCTGCCCTGGTACACATGTTCTACTTGAGGCCAGATACAGTCTGATGAGCCAAAGACTGCTGGTCATGGTCTCCCGTAGGGTAACTCTCTCTGAGTCTTCCCAGGGTTGGCCAAGATGACCCCTGTGGTGGAGAAAGTAATGAAGCTCTGGAGACAGGTATGGCACAGATAACATGCAGTGGTGCCCACCAGATGACCAACACAAGAAAGATACATGGTACCCGTGGGATATTTTACAATGGATAGATCTTTCATACATATCCTCTCCTTTGATCTTTACAATTTCCAATGGAGTAACCCAGAGGCAACCTCAGGATGCCTGCTAAGCACTTCCTGAACTCCTAGAGCTTCATCTGAGATGCGCCTGATTGTTATGTGTCTCTGTAAGTCAACATGAATGGAAGAATGCCTACCAAGTCTAACGAGAGAGGATTAGGCTTGACTCACACTATCATTCAAAATCAACCAGCTGGGGATGCACACCTCCCTCCAGAACCTCCAGGGGAGAATGTGGGAGGGGCAGGTGACTCCAGCTGTATCTATAACAGATCATTTCTTTAAAAATTCTGGATGCAGGGGAGCCTGGGTGGTGTAGTGGGTTAAGCATCTGCCTTCAGCTCAGGTCATGAACTCAGGGTCCTGGGATCGAGTCCCACATCAGGTTCTGTGCTCAGCGGGGAGCCTGCTTCTCTCTCTGCCCCTCACCCCACTCCTGTGCTTGTGTGCTCATGTGCTCTCTCTTTCTCTCTTTATCAATTAAATAAATGAAATCTTTAAAAAGAAATCCTTGATGCAGATACGGCCACATTAATATTTGTCAGTCAAATACAAACTCTACAAGAACAGGGGTATTTGTTTATTTACCACATCCCAGCGTTGTTCATATCAACGCTTTTTGAGTCCATTAATATGTGAAATCTGGATGTTGTATATTTGATTAGTTTTGTTATTGCTAAGATGAAATCTACTATCAGAAAGGAGATGGTCAACATGGAAACTTAGCAAGGTGGAGGCATGTTAGAAAATAAATTCTGATGGATTTATCAAGCACTCCCCAATGAAGACAGACGTTTTCCTCTTGCTATTTTTATTTATAGGTAAGTCAATTCAACAAAATTGAGATACTCGTAAAGGTCAGACAGGGAAAAGTGTGGGGTCTGGACCTCAAACCAAGCATCCGTAGGTGGTAAAAACATGAACGTTGGATTCAAACAAACCTAAGGTTGAATTTTGACCTCACATACCTTCATGTGTGTGGGGTTGGGAGGTGTGGAGGGAGATCAAAGGGTTTCATAGTATTTTTTCAATAAAAAAAATTAAGTGCTTAGGCCAGATATCACTAGTTGTTCTTATGCACCAAATGCTACATTAAACATTATCCTTTTTAATCCTCTCATGAATCTCTGAGATTGACAGATTAAATACTGGTACCTCAGAGATGTCCTGTAACTTGACCAAGATCACATAGCTAATACAGCACCAGTGAGGGACTCCAAGTATGGTGGTCTATGGAACTCCAAAGTTCATAAATGTCGATAAAATCTTTCACCCACAGCCAAATTTGGAGACCAGGTAGTGTCTCAGGTATAAACCTGAGTCTGTCTCACTCCAAAGCCATTTGTTTCTTTTCTCTCTCGTTCTCTCTCTCTCTGTCCACCTGTCTCTCTCTCTGGCTCCCCCACTATGTCTCTCTCTTTTTCTGTGGGACCTGGACAGCTGATCTGAGGATCTTCATCTTGCTCCTGCCCTGAGCAAAGACACTGGCGCAGCATCATTTCCATCTTAGAATTCATGTGAGTAAAACATCCTTTAATGTGTGTCAGTTCTCACTTTGCTATCGTGCCCTGAAAGCTCTACACACGAGCTCTCCAGTGGCCTGATAGGTCAGATTAGGAAAGTACTAGGAATTCAAAATAAGTAAGTAACTAAGTAAATAAATAAATACACAAGAAAGTACTCAGAATTCCAAATATGGGTCTCCTAATGGTATACAAATAATCACATTTTGGACATCAAACACCCCATTTCTAACCTTCCCATTTTTGTTTGTGTTTTATCAAATTATAAAGCCCAGACAGCTAGGTATGTTTTGGTTCTAAAAGACCTCTAGAAAAACTGGTTATAAATATGACATTAAAGGCATTAGATTTACAGAGGAGTGTGCCGGGGTTTCATTTTGTTTGGTTCTGTAAAGCCAGGAGAAGGGTAGGAAAGAGCTGAAGTCAGCCCTAATATTTAATTTCCTTCTTCAAATCTTGGACGTCAGGAGAGCTTTGGGGTGGCCACACACCTAAGTTCGGCAACTAAAGAAGTTCCAAAGCTGTCCTCCTTTTCTGTGTTACCTGTCATGGGACTTACACTTGCTATTTATCTCCCCAATCCAACTCCCTTTACAGGAACTGAAACCCCATTATTCTTAAATGGTCTGGTTTGATGTCGCCACAGCAGTGAAGTCATTATGATTCTCCAGAGCAATTTTCCTCCTGGACTAATAATGCTCCATTAGCATCTTTCAAAGCCAGAGGAAAATCTGTTCTAGGAAAAGGGAGAGAGGTAGCTAAAAGTGAAAAGCAGAATGAAATATGCCCCACTGACTTTATATAATCCTTTGCTGGCGCACAATTTCTCAATTAGACGTCTCTGGCCTCCCTATTTACTGCTGGTGAAGGACGGAGGCTTCCATCAAACTGGGGAGAAGGTTTATTTCCTTTTGTTGGCTCTGCCTGTCAGCAAACTCACAGAAATGATCCTCGAGCCTTCCCACCCAGACGTGATGGAGAAAATTGGTAAAACTGAATGTAGTTTCAATGAACTGGCAGGTCATTGTGGTTATATAATATGAAATATCATTTAAAAACTTGTCTTTTTAAAAACTATTTAATATTTGTGACAAATCACATATCTTAGATATATCTTAGAAAAGAGATATATCCTTTTATTCTTAGAAGTGACACTAATTCTAAATCAAAATGTATATGAGTGTTCATATATATGCATATAAATTGTACACATATATAAAATGCATATATATATATACACATATATATATATGTAAACACGCATACAAACACACACACACGCCAGGACTAAATATTTCCTTGTGTTTTCACAAGTTTTTACCATCTCTCGCCCTGGCTTTATTTTTACCATGCTGGTTCTTTAGCAGTTGATCAGGATGCTGGCTAGAGATACAAGGATTTAAGAGTAATTTGTTCTATTAAGGTCTAGGGGATACTCTCTGAAAGGCAGAATGTATCTTGGAAAATGAAAAGGGGTGGGGGTTAGAAAGAGGAAAACTCTAGCCATCTGGGTTCTCAAAGCTCTAAAGACTTCTGAAAATTGTGAATGTAAGGCCTATGGCAGGAATGATTTCACACCACAGTTTAATTATTTCTAGATACCGGACTGGTATGTCTTCTGATTGTTTCATCCTGCACAGAAGGATCATGAAGTAGCAGCCCAGGTTTATGGGAGTATATATACATTAATAAATAGATGCATAAATATACAAACCCAGGTTACAGACCCAATTTAAGAGCGATATTTACTAATGGTGGCAAATAAGTGCTCTGTGTGCTAATGGTACTATTTTCTCAACAAAATTTACTTGAATATAATATATCCCTTGTCTTTGGAAATGCAGTACATATAAATGGTATTGTATCCATGAAATATTCTCATGAGTTAATTTGAAGTGAGCACAGCCACTAGAAGCTAAAGAAATAAACTCTTGTAACCAAGTCATCACATTGCCATATAATGTTATAGGTAAGAGTTCAGGCTGTAGAGTCAGACTGCTTGCCTTCAATCTTATTTTATCTCCTACCAGCTTGCACAAGTGACTCAGTTTTTCTGTACTTTGGTTTCCTCATCTATAAAATGAGGATTACCTTTCTTACACTGTGGGGTTGATGAGAGCCTTACCATTAATGAAGTAGTACATCTAAAGCATTTAGATCAGACATTAACATATAGTGAGTGTGGAATAAATGCTAGTCGTCATTTGCTGATCGACCAGTTTCGCTATCCAACCAATATCCAGCATTCTGCACAGGGTGGTTATAATAATTAGAGAATGTGTATTTTAAAAGTCCCTAGTACAGTGGCTGCCATATAATCCTCCGTCCACAGGGTGCTTTTTTGCCACTTGTTGACATAAATTATATATAATCTAACAAAGGGTGTAATAATTAGATGCCTCACATTTATACAGCACATTACAAATTACAGAGACATGAACATGATACCTTATTTAATCCTTTCAATGTCTCTTCAGGGGCACATCATTAGTCCCCTTGTAAAGGTGAAGCTCAAAATGCTCAAGTAATTTTCCTGAGGCTATGCAACTATAAAAAAAAAAAAAGAAGAAGGAAAACCATAAGCCAGGCAGGATTTGTGAGCCCCCATTTGTACCAATAACTGCACTTGGCATTTAATTTTTATGATGCTATTTAATTTTTCAAGGAACCCAAAAGTTAGAGATTATTATTTGCCGGCTGCAGAGAGCTTAATCCACCATCCACATCTACAGAGGGGTCAGAATCAGTCCTTATACCGAGGTCCACCTGAAGATTTAGGGTGTTGATTCTTTACCCTAAACCACGTAGCATCTGGCATTCCTATAGGCATTTTGTTTTAATGATTTTCCATGTTAAAGAAAGGAGAAGAATAGCATGTGTTAATTTCATGCCTCATGTATGCGAAATGATAACTACATCTGTGAGGTCTGACCAATACATCCTCCCATCCACCGTCTCCTTCTCCTATCCCTGATTCATGTGAGTCTTACTAAGGAAATGGAAGGGGGAGAGAAAATAGGGGGGAGAGGGAGGGAAGGAGGGAGGGAGGGAGAAAAGGAGGGAGTTGGAAGGAAGGAAGGAACACTGAAAGCTGCTGGGTGTGTGTGCAAGCAGCCAGCTGTCTCTAGGGTCCCTATCAGCGATGCCGGCCCTTTTATCTTCCAGAGCCTTAAGCTACTGTGATCTGTTCAGCCTTCTGTGGCTACATATGTCTCCAACCAGAGTGATGGTTCCTAACAGCATGATCTCTGCATTATGATCCCCCCCTGCCTTTGGAATCACTCTAAATTAAGCAGCGGCTGTGTGCACCAGCGGGAAGAGAGACTGCTTTGGCCCAGCCCAGCTAACCAAAATTTACAGTGTTTTAAGATCTTCCCCAATGGAAAGAGAGAGGGAGAGAGAGAGAGGAAATCTAGCTCTCTTCTTTAAAAATAACATAAATAATTCTGTTTCCTTCATGCAGGCTTCAGTACCAGGAGAGTCGAGCTCATAAGAGATAAGTAAAATTATTTGTTCAAACACTCCCCTGTGAGATATGTCTCCAATAGGAGGAGGGATGTGACATTCTCAACAGGACAGCTTGGATCTTGGGTTGAGACACAAAAGTAAATGATAATATTGGAAAATAAGAGCTAGTGGAAAGAGAAGAAAGAAGGAAGGAATTAAAGGCACTTGCTGGGGACTGTTGCTAAACTGTTCCCAGTGAAAGCTGATTGTCATGGAGTACCAGTTTGCTCAACACTGTGCCTGAACTGGTACCATCCACTTTGACCTCACAAACTTATTATGGTATCTCTGGCGAGGTAAACGCTGGTGGTCATGCAGTATATAGGCAGCAGAAGTTAGGCATTCTGAGCTGCGTGTTAACTAAGGTAGACAGCTTCCCAGGACACCCTTGTCCCATACCCAAGTCAGGTCACACTCCTGCTGCTCCTGGCTCTGTGGCTGGTCTTGTGCCAACACTTTCCTTACTCAAAACAAGATGGCTTCGTTGTGTAATAGATTATTCTTCAGCACTTCCTATGTATAAACGTGCTCCGCTGGGCACACGAAGAGAGAAAGGAAGGTCCAAGGTGACCAGAACACGGTCTCTCCCTCGAGCAGCATAGTGTGGAGTGTGGGAACAAGACTCAGTCAGATAGCATTAGGGGCAAGGCACCTGGGTGGCTCAGTTGGTTGAGCACCTGACTTCAGCTCAGGTCATGATCCCAGGGTCCTGGGTTCAAGCCCCGCATCGGGGTCCCTGCTCAGCGGGGAGCCTGCTTCTCCCTCTGCCCCTTACCCACCCCACTCATGCTTGCTATCTCTTGCTCTCTTTCTCTCTCTCTCAAATAAACAAATAGAATCTTTAAAAAAATAAAAAAAATAGAATTGGGGCAAAGAAGAGCTAAGGCCAGAAGTTGCTAAGTGACAGAAGGTCCCCATCTCAGCTTCCAACAGTACACCTGGCCGTAGGGCACTGAGTCTCAGTCCTAACTCAGGCAACTGGTAGAGGGTCTCAGTGGGATCTGAGATTGGTCTCCTACCTTCTCCCCCGGCCATCACCTCCTTACAGCATCAAACCCTGCCTGAGGCCTTCCCAGACGTGTTCCATCTCAACCGCATACAGCTGCTAACATCATTGTCAGGCGAATTCAACCACATTACCCTCCCTGATTGAAACCCTTTAGTTACATACTTTCCATGCTTTTTTCCTTAAGATGAACTCCAAACATTTTTAACAGGATATATAAAAACTTTCATGATTAGGTCCTTGCTGTCACTTCGGACTCACTTCCTCCCAGCCAGCTCCCTCTCTATAGAACTAATTGAGGATTCCCAGATGGCCTATACACTCTCTACACATGCTTTTCTTTCTCCCCAGGACACTCTCATACCACCCCCCCCACCAAGCCTGGTACATACTATTCTTACATCAGGTCCCATTGGTCAGAATGTCATTTTCTCTAGAAGAGTCTTTGTCTACCCTGGTTGCACATTGGCATCCTAAGATTGCATCACCTTAGGAATGCTAAAAAACAAACAAACAAACAAACATGCAACCAACCTTGGCACACCATTGAGTTCAAATCTTTTTAGGAGATGGGCATCAATGTTTTAAAAGCTCTTTAGATGATTCTACTGTGTAGCTGAGTTTAAGCGCTACTGATATATACAGACTTACTGCCCCCCTTCCCAATGCTGTGAAAGGCATTCTGTCCTTCAAATCAGGGATCTGTAAACTTTTTCTGTAGGGAGATATGCAAGTCATACCCGATCATGACTGCTCAACTTTGACATCATAGTTTGAAAGCAGCCATAGACAATATGCGAACAAATGGGCATGGTGTGTTCCAGTAGAATTTTCTTTATCAAAATAGGCAGCATTCCAGATTTAGCTTTTGGCTAGACATTTTCCACACTAGACAATGATTATCTACCTACACCTCTATATGCTAGCAATAACTTCCTTGAAGGCAGAGAATCTTCATTACTCAGCTTAGTAGTTGCCAAGCCCAGCACAGTGCCTGAAATCACTGGTACTCAGTGAATGCTCTTTGGGGGAACACCTCAGTGAACAAATGTAAGGATAGGGAAATAAGCAATGCCTAAATCTTGATAGAAGCCTGGATTCTTATCAGACAATGCTTCAGGGCTCTGGGTTTAAGAAGCACACTGGGCAAAGAAGGGAGTGTCCAGTGTAAAAACCCATCTTACAATTAAGATGGATGATAGAGCTTTATTTTCTGAAGTCTTTCCCACTCTGACAATCTATGACATATAAATCATCTCCTAGAAAATTGCTGTTGACAAATATTTATTTAAACAAAGAGAAGAATCCCATCCCAGTTTCCTTTCCTTTATTCTCTAGTGACTCACCCCAAAACATGCTCAAGGTAGCCAAAGAACCACGCAAAGCGTCCTAATGTTGGTCAAAGCTTTCAAACATGTTATCTTACTTACATACCCATCCCCCCACACACACACATGTCCATTGGTCTTAGGTTCAGAGAGCTGATTGATCTTTCATAAATGGTACCTCAGATAATATCCCTCTTCCCCAAATTGGTCCATGGTTAGCTATTTCCCCAGGCTAAAGTCTAAAAGGATCACCTAGCCGCACAGATCTTCCACACTCTTCCCTGACTCATTTATTTTGAGAAGTCTTATCTTCAGCTGCTTCTCAAAGTGCTGTCTCCACTTCAGGTGAACCAGAATCTAGAATCCAGGGTGGGTATCAGGTTCACAGCAGTGAACATCACCTATGTCAGCACTAATGGAGAGAGCACCCCACCACTCCAACACACACACACACACACACACACACACACACACACACACACACACAGTAATTTACTTTAAAATTAACAAAATGCTTCCCATATGATTATATATGTGACCTTGAACACATTATTTAACCTCTCTGAGCTTTAGTTTCCAATTCCTCAACATTGCCTGAGTCATAAAGTTGTCAAAAGGGTTAAGAAATGATGCATGTGGAGCACTTAACACTATCTGGCATATAGACAGACGCCCCACTATTACTATTATTATTACTTTTGTATCCTTTGACCCTCTCCCAAACTCTGTGAGGATAGTCAAGGCAGGGATAATTATCCCTTTTTGGTAGGTAAGAGCAAAAGCCCAGGGAAGTTAGGGCATCTGCCCCATATAACACAAATCTACATAGCATTAAGCCATAATTAGACCTAGGCCCTCTGATTCCTAGGGATTTTCCCATCATACCCTACTTCTTTTGAGACTTTATCTATTTTGAAAATATTATAATAAAGTAACCCATGGGTTATTTTAAGTGAAATTGTACGGTGACTAACATGGAATTAGAATTTTGTTTCATGTAACTACAGGGTAGAAGCTGAATATCTGGGGGTCACTACATCTACCATTAGCAAGCTGTGCATCATTGGGCAGACAAATTATCCTCTCTGGTTCTGAGTGTCCTCATCTATAAATAGAGAAGACTGGGCAAGATTAGCCTGAGGGTGCCATCCAGCTCCAGAATCCAGGCTGGATTCTCAATTATTCCTGCTCGTAGAAAGCGGAAGTAGTGGGTCATGGGAATCCCCAGATAATCCCTCGTGTCGTCTCTGAATCCTTGCACATCAGGCTTCCATCCTTCCCTTCCGTTGCTGACAAGTAGATGTAATTGAGTGATTTGGGCTTGATCTTCCTTCTGATCTCATTCGTCCTCAAGAGGGAAGGACGAATGAGCAGAAAAATTGCCAAATCAAGGAGGGAGGTGCAAAAGCAAAGGCATCAGTGATTTATCTCTAAGTTGTTTATCTGCTTCTTCAGTTACCAAAAGTGTCTCCACAGCTTTGCTTCATGCTACAAAAGGTGTGTTCTTGAAGGACGCTTTGCAAACCAAGTTCCCGTAAATTAAATCGTATATTTTATGCAGTGGTGAATCAATGAGGTAAATGAAGGCAGAGCAAAACAAAACAAAACAAAACCCGCAAAAAACAAATAACGGTGACAAAATAAACTTGTGCTGAAACTTCGCTTGCCTCCCACTACTCTTCCCACTGTTTTACAAAGTCACATGAATATCGGTTCCCTTTTCCATCAACTAGAAGCCACTGGATGTCCTTCTCTCAAAGAAAAATAGTAGAGAGAGTAAGTATATTCAGGTGGAAACACTCAGAATGGCTTAAAGTTTGATGTCTTTGACTTTGGTAGTTGAGTTTGCAATTTATACAAGTACACCACAGAGATACTGTGCGTTCTGTTCCTCACCACCACAAGAAAGCAAATATCACAACAAGACAAATCAAATGACTTTTCTGGTTTCCTAGTACATATAAATGTTATGTTTACACTATACTGTGGTCTATTAAATGTGAGATAGCACTGCATCTTAAAAGAAAGTACATACGCTAATTAAAAAAATGCTTTACTGACAAAAAATGCTAACCATCATCTGAGCTTTTAGTGAGTCATAATCACAGATCACAGATCACCATAACAAATTTAATCATAATGAAAAAGATTGAAATATTACGAGAATTCTCTAATGTGATGCAGAGACACAATGAGCAAATGTTCTTGGAAACGTGGCACCAATGGACTTGTTTCATGCAAGGTTGCCACAAACCTTCAATTTGTAAAAAAAATCTGTGAAGCACAATAAAGCAAAACTCAATACAACAAGGTGTGCCTGCATAGTTTGGGGAAAGATAGATTTAAAAATATATGGAATTTCCATAAACAGGGAAAAGCTGCTCTCAGTATGAAAGGTGGGCTAGATTATAGCAAAAATAAAATCTCAATTAACAGATAGGGAGGAGATGATGAAATATTTCCCTCAATAGAAGAATCACCAAAAAATTGCAGATTCTAGTTTCTGCAAATACAACAAATGTAGATTCATGTCAGGAAGCTGCAGTGAAGCAATATAGCAATATAGCATATTGTTGAAGGGTACTAAGTCTGGCGCCAAATCCCAGCTCTGGTCCTTGGGACTGCTGTGGCCCTGGGGAAACTACTTAGTAACTGTTTACCTCAGTTTCCTCATTTGTAGAATAGAGATGACAAGAGCAACTACTTCACAGGGCACTTTTGTAAGGAACTAAACAAGTTAATATACATGAACCCCTCAGAACTATGTGTTCATGTAATAATGTGTTAAATATTTATTATTCATAAGATTATATCTAAGTGTATATAACATGTTCATATCTTATTCCTGTACATTTTCATCTCTTAAACTTCAAATATTGCTGTGGAATAGAAACCATTATTATTTCCCATAGAGAAGGCCAAAGTGGGTCTCCAATTTAGGTCTTTCTGTCTGCAATAATGTGCTCTTCTTAGACACATCTGCAAATTCAAAGCTGAATCTCAAGTGACAAGTCTGACTTGCCCCCCAGCCCTCTGAGTATGAGTCTTACATCAGTTTTTGTCTTAATCATGGCCAGCACTGACGGTAAGTGTTGACATGATTCTTGCAAGGTTTTGGATGTGTTTGAGAGCCAGTTCCTCAGGCTTATTTGAAACCCGTATCTATTTGATCACTTTTAAAAAAATGAGAAACAAATGTTTGAACTACCGATTAGGGTTTTATACAATTCAGTAGAATAAGAAACTCATCTGGTATGAAAGGACTGATTTTAAAAGGAGCCTCTTTTCAGGTTCATGGGAAGCTTCCATTCTGATGTAATCAATTCTCAGTCCGGCCAATGTTGAGGATGGCCTCTTCCTTCACATCCTCACCAATTCTGGGTTATATCGTCTAAAAATTGCAAAGTCCATAGGCTACGTAGTTTTTTTATTGTGACTTATAGAACAGGTTGACTAGCCCGTTAGGTTTATTAGTAATTTGTTTTGCATCTTGTGAGAACTGCCTTTTAAAATGTCTTACCCATGTTTCTATTAGATGATTTGTGTACTTCTTATTGGTCTCATGGTACTATTTGCAGATTAAGAATAATAAATCTTAGGGGTGCCTGGGTGGCTCGGTTGGTTAAGTGTCTGACTTTTGATTTCTGTTCAAGTCATGATCTCAGGTTCATGATCGCAGGGTCCTGAGATGGAGCCCCTTGTTAGGCGCCACGTTCAGTGGGGAGTTTGCTTGAGATTCCTTCCCTCTACCCTTCCCCCCTCTAAAAATAAATAAATAAATAAATCTTAAAAAATAAGAATAACAAATCTTTGTCATGTATATTTCAAATATTCTTCCCATCCTATTATAGCTTTAGCATTTTCAAAAACATAAATTCACTATAGTCAAATTTGTTTTTAATGTATTCTGAATTTCTTTAATAATGCTCAGGATCTTTTTTAAATTTTATTTTATTATATTATGTTAATCACCATACATTACATCATTAGTTTTTGATGTAGTGTTCCATGATTCATTGTTTGCGTATTACACCCAGTGCTCCATTCGATACATGCCCTCTTTAATATCCATCACCAGGCTAACCCATCCACCCACCTCCTTCCCCTCTAGAACCCTCAGTTTATTTCTCAGAGTGCATAGTCTCTCATGGTTCATCTCCCCCTCTGATTTCCCCCTCTTCATTTTTCCCACCTTTTTCTAATAGTTTAGGTTTTTAAAATATTTAAACATTAACCCACTTGGAATGTTTTCTATACTCATAATTGTGTTTCCTCCCAGATGAATAATTATTATGTTTGCACTATTTATTAATAAAATATTATCTTTTATGGTATTAAAATGCTATTTTACCACATATTTAATAGAGAGTTTCATTGATTTCTGGACTTTATATATTCCCTTTCTGTGATTGATTTGGTTTTTCTTGGCTGATATCTATATGGTTTTAATTACATGGCTTTATACAAAGTTCTAATATCTGGGAAAAGATGTTTCTTTCCTTACTAATCTAATCTTTGTCTTTTTGTTGTTGTTATTCAAAGATATCTATTGCTATATTAATTTTAAAATTGTTGTAGTCAAGTTAAAATAGCATTCTAATTAAAATTGCATATGTTTGTCAATTTTTAGAATGATTGACATTTATATGATATTAGTTATCCCTATCCAGGAGCAAATGCTTTCTCTCCATTAGCTCAAGTCTTACTTTATGTCCAAAAAAAGATTTTGGTTGTTTTCATATAGATCTTGTGGTTTTATTTTCTAAATTTATTCTTTGGTGTTTGTAGGTTATGTTCATTGCAATGTTTTTTCGTTTCCTTTTCTACCAGGATATCACTAACATAAAGGTAAAACATTAATTTTGTATATTTATACTGGATCCAGGCACCTTATCAGCTTACTGAATTAATTCTAATACTTGATTCCCCAACCCCAGAGCTTTCCTTTCTCCTTTCCTTCTTTCCTATTTCCTTTCTAAAGTCTTCAATCATATAACATTTAGATAAAGGTTAACATTTATACTGATATTCTTTACTCTTATTGCATTAGCTAAAAATCTCCAAAATAATGTAATAACTGACATTTCTGCCTTTAGATTAACTTTAATTAAAGTAACTGAGTAAGTCTTATTTAATTTGATGTTTGCTATTGGAAAAGTCTTTCTTATATTAAATGGTTTTCTTCTATTTCTGTTATATTGGGATTTTAGTGCCAATTTGTAGAAGTTTTTAGTTGCCTTATTGAAAGTGTCATATTTTCTCTTTTGATCTTTTTTGTCATGATAAATTATTAGCATGGATTATCTCATACTGAACTATCTGTAATCCTGGTAATGGTGTATTGTTTTTTGGTACTTTTTTGAACTTCATTTGCTATTTTTTTTCAAGTTTTAACATGTATATGTATAGGTAAAATAAATGTTTCAATTTCTTAGTATTACATTTATAAAGTTTGATATCATATTTATGCTTTATTCCTAAAACTAGTGGAGAAACTACCCTATGCCATTTAGAAACTCTAATAAATCTTGGAAGTATCTTCTATTTAAAGGTTAGATAGAAAGTTATCAAGGGATTAGGGCAGGTTTCTCTCTTAATTGGAATACTTTTATCTACCTTTCTGAACTGTTCATATTTTCTACCTCTTTTAAAATTGATATCAGTAGTTTATCTTTTGCTGGAAAACATCAATTTATTCTACAAATTCAAATCCATTCCAATGCAATTGTACATCTGTGTTTAAACATACTATCTCATTTCCAGTAGTCAATTTTTAAGATGTTTTCTCAATTTTGCTTATTCTTACTTGCCAGAGATTTATGTGCTTTATCAGTTTTTTTTTTTCTCTCTCTCTTACCTTCTTCTGGGGTATTTTATAGTTTTCCCCCTAACTTCTTGAAAAGAATGTTTATTTATCTCTTAAGATTTTATTACAATGTATTATATAAATCAAGTCATCTATTCATAAAATAATTATAGAACTGTAAGAAACTAAAACAAATAAACATTACAACGAATTTTACATACAGCTATTTTGAGAGGGAAAAGATCAATGAGAGCAGAAATATACAGGGAAGTTAGTAATGAGTGCTATGGCCTAATAGTTGAAAGGGGAAAGAGAGGAAACAACATTCCCAAAATTATATGAGTTAGCAGGTACTTCCACAAAAAATGTTTCTAATGCGTTCATTATGGGATCACCATTTGGTTACAGAGACTTGAGCTCTTTCAGAAATAAAGAAGACACCCTCCCAACTAATTAAAATTGAAAGATTGTTTCTGTGTTCAGACCCTGACTTTCATTAAACTTTCACTTAGTTCACTGGATCTAATAAAATCTAGGCTCCCAACAGCAGAAATAAGAAGAAATTCCTATGAAGTGCAAGGCTATAAATGCAGCTCACAATTTTGACAATAACTTGAGCACTAAACCCACAAGGATGGTGACCATGTGATGCAGTCAGCTTGAGTTCATATGGTCTTGAGGAAGGGTTACACACATCAATGGACTGTAGGCAAGAAACTAAACTCAATGAAAGTTCTCAAAGTAAATATTCCTATTTGAAATAAAAGAGGCAAAAGGGGAGGGAGCAATTTCCTCTAGACATTTCTTTTGAAAAAACAATAGTATATTAAAAGCATGTAAAATAAGAATATTTAGTGTTTTCAAGATATGTATTTGATTTACATAAGGAGTCAATGGACTTCACATGTTCACAAAATAACAGAACAAGTACCTTTCACCTCAACCTTCGTTTGTAAGACATGTTGCCTTAAAGTATGGGATGAATGGCTTTTATTCAGGGGAGAACCCAAAGGAAGCATTTTTGTCTTTAGAGCCTTTTGCCTTCATTCAGAGGTAAAAAGAAAATGGAAAATGAAAGGACCTTTCTATGTCATGTCAGCAGATATGTAATATTTCCAATTTTCTTTTCACGACCTCTCAGAAAAACATAGTCTCAAAAGTGCTGTTCAACTGGAAAAAGAAATTGCCAAAAATTATAGATTCATTCACGATAAGGTGTGTGGTTTCTGGAAAATACAGCAACAACAAAATATTTCATACTTTGCTACCACTTTAGTGAATCATAAAGAATTTCTTGAAGGCCTAGTGCTTTGTAATAAAAAGTAATTTTTGCTAATATATTCCCTAGACATAAGGTATTGTGTTGGATTGCATACATTGGATTGCATACATTAGACCAAAATACTCTCTTGTTCAAACTTTTATAATTCCAGAGACTTCCTGCAAGTTTTATGTATGTGAAGGAATTTGCTTAGAGGTCATTACAAACAAGTTGTTTTTTTTCTTTGTGAGGAGGAGTGTGGAGGGACTACTTTTGGAATGCAGCAGGAGATATGCAGAGCAAAAAGAGCAGCTCAAATTGTTTACTATTTTATTCATAGAATACTGAAATGAGAAAATCAGGAAGGCTGAATTTTTCTGCCAGCATTTTTTTTAATGCTCGCAGTAATTTATTGAGGCAAAATTTACTTGCAATAAAACACATAATCATAATTGTGCATCTTAATACATTTTGCCAAATGCATATACTGATATAACCACCACCTGGTTAAAATACAGAACATTGTACTCTGGGAAGTTCCTGTCTGCCCTTTTCACTTAATTCTCCCTTTTTAAAAAGCAATCAATGTTCTCATTTCCATCATCTTTGATTGGCTTTGCTTGAATTTTATATAAATGGCACCATACAGTAGGTATTAGTTTATGTCTTCTTCCATTCAACATGTCTTTGAGAATCACCCATGTTGTTGCATGTATTAGTGGGTTGTTCTTTTTTATTAGTATTTCATTGTACAAATAGTCTATAATGTTTATCCATTTCCCTATTGATGAAGACTTGAGTAGTTTCCAGTTTTTAGCTATTATGACTACCATGCCTGGGATAATATTGTACAATCCTTTTTGTGGATGTATTAATTTAGTTCTCTTGGCTATATAGTTAGGAATGGAATTACTGGGTCATATGACATGGTGTTTTGTTGTTGTTGTTTTATCTTAAAATCAAGGAACAGTTTCAATGACGATACAAATAAATTTTTCCCTAGCCTATTGTTTCCATGATGTCTACCACCCTCAAATTCTTTGGTGTGTATTTCCATATACAAGAGTATTCTCCTACATAAAATTGAAATAATGAAAATAATATTGACATTTTATTACCATCCAAAGTTCAGATCTTATTCAAGATTTTCAATGATCTCAATAATATATTTTATAAGAAAACAGTAAAGTCCAGAATCATGAATTGCATTTAGTTTTCATGTATCTTTACTCCAACTTTTATCTGGGAACTTTCATTAGTTTTTCTTTGACTTTTATGATCTTGACACTTACATTATGAGCTGATTATTTTGTAGAACTCTTCAATTTATGTTTTATTAGATTCAGGCTACATCTACACTCCTATATCTTTGACAAGAATATCACTGAAGTGATGCTTCTTATGGGTCCACATGATTTTGACTTGTCCTATTAGTGATGATATTCACTTTTGATCTCCTGATAAAGGTGCTGTCTGCCCATCTTCTCCACTGTAACATTACTCTATTCTCCTTTCCATTTAATGAGAATTTTGTGGAGAAAGACTAAATCTAGACAAGCATGGTTTCATTAAACTTTTAACATGTCCATTTATATGTTTATAAAAAAATAGGGTCATGGATTCCTATTGTATTTAATGGGTTAGAATTCAATTTATTCATTATTTTGATGCTGAAATTATCCCAAATTTGGACTATGGAAGTGTTTCCAGCTGGCTTGTGTACCCTTTTGATACACCCCTCATTCTTTGAGCCTTTTCTTACTTTCTGTTACAGCAAGATAGTCCACTCTCATCTTACACTTTCCCTGTTCTGGTACTGGAATCAGCCATTCTGCCAAAGTTTCCTGGCTTCTTTTAGTGGAGTATGATATTTAAGAAGCTAAGATCTAGTTCCTGGGTGTGCTTTTTCTGCTCCCAGACCCTCTCATATTAGAAGTCCAAGCCAAAGCAAGCACACAACGAAAAGAAATCAAAGGCATCCAAATCAGCAAAGAAGAAGTCAAACTCTCACTCTTTGAAGATGATATGATACTTTATGTGGAAAACCCAAAAGACTCCTCCCCAAAACTGCTAGAACTCATACAGGAATTCAGTCAAGTGGCAGGATATAAAATCAATGCACAGAAATCTGTGGCATTCCTGTACTCCAACAAGATGGAAGAAAGAGAAATTAAGGAGTCGATCCCATTTACAATTGCACCCAAAACCATAAGATACCTAGGAACAAATCTAACCAAAGAGGCAAAGAATCTGTACTCAGAAAACTATAAAATACTCATGAAAGAAATTGAGGAAGACACAAAGAAATGGAAAAACGTTCCATGCTCATGGACTGGAAGAACAAATATTGTGAAGATGTCAATGCTACCTAGAGCAAACTACACATTTAATGCAATCCCTATCAAAATTCCATCAGTTTTTTTCAAAGAAATGGAACAAATAATCCTAAAATTGTATGGAACCAGAGAAGATCCCGAATAGCCAGAATAATGTTGAAAAAGAAACGCAAAGCTGGTGGCATCACAATTCCAGACTTCCAGCTCTATTACAAAGCTGTCATCATCAAGAAAGTATGGTACTGGCACAAAAACAGACACATAGATCAATGGAACAGAATAGAGAGCCCGGAAATGGACCCTCAACTCTATGGTCAACTAATCTTCGACAAAGCAGCAGAGAATGTCCAATGGAAAAAGACAGTCTCTTCAACAAATGGTGTTGGGAAAATTGGACAGCCACATGCAGAAGAATGAAACTGGACCATTTCCTTACACCACACACAAAAATAAACTCAAAATGATTGAAAGACCTAAAAGTGAGACAGGAGTCCATCAAAATCCTAGAGGAGGACATAGGCAGCAACCTCTTTGACCTCAGCCACAGCAACTTTTTCCTAGAAACATCACCAAAGGCAAGGGAAGCAAGGGCAAAAATGAACTACTGGAACTTCATCAGGATAAACAGCTTTTGCACAGCAAAGGAACCAGTCAACAAAACCAAAAGACAACTGACAGAATGGAAGAAGATATTTGCAAATGACATATCAGATAAAAGGCTTGTATCCAAAATCTATAAAGAACTGATCAAACTCAACACCCAAAGAACAAATAATCCAATCAAGAAATGGACAGAAGACATGAACAGACATTTTTCCAAAGAAGACATCCAAATGGCCAACAGACACATGAAAAAGTGCTCAACATCACTCATCAGGGAAACGCAAATCAAAACCTCAGTGAGATACCGCCTCACACCAGTCAGAATGGCTAAAGTTAACAAGTCAGGAAATGACAGATGTTGGCGAGGATGCGGAGAAAGGGGAACCCTCCTACACTGTTGGTGGGAATGCAAGCTGGCGCAGCCACTCTGGAAAACAGTATGGAGGTTCCTCAAAAAGTTGAAAATAGAGCTACCCTATGACCCAGCAATTGCACTACTGGGTATTTATCCCAAAGATACAAGTGTAGTGATCCGAAGGGGTATGTGCACCCCAATGTTTATAGCAGCAATGTCCACAGTAGCCAAACTATGGAAAGAGCCAAGATGCCCATCAACAGATGAATGGATAAAGATGTTGTGTGTGTATATATATATATATATATATATATATATGTTGATGTTGGCTATACACAGACATACACACACACACAATGGAATATTATGCAACCATCAAAAAAAGGAAATCTTGACATTTACAACAACGTGGATGGAACTAGATGGTATTATGCTAAGCGAAAAACGTCAATCAGAGAAAGACATGTACCATATGATCTCACTGATATGAGGAATTCTTAAATTCATGAAACAAACTGAGGGTTGCTGGAGTGGTGGCATGTGGGAGGGATGGGGTGGCTGGGTGATAGACACTGGGGAGGGTGTGTACTATGATGAGTGCTGTGAATTGTGTAAGACTGATGAATCACAGGCCTGTACCTGTGAAACAAGAAAAAAAGTTAATAAGATAGTAGGAAGGTAAAATGAAGGGGGGGGAAATCGGAGGGGGAAACGAAACATAAGAGACTATGGACTCTGAGAAACAAACTGAGGGTTTTAGAGAGGAGGGGGTGAGGGGATGTGTTAGCCTGGTGATGGGTATTAAAGAGGGCATGTACTGAATAGCGCACTGGGTGTTATATGGAAACAATGAATCATGGAACACTACATCAAAAACTAATGGTGTAATGTATGGTGATTAACATAACAATAAAAAATTAAAAAAAAACTAATGATGTAATGTATGGTGATTAACCTGACATAATAAAATAAAATTTAAAAAAAACATTGATCACTGTAGTAAAATTCCTTCCCTCAAGAAATTTACATTTTTGTGGAGATAGATAAATAATAAACATGTAAACAAGTGAATATATAGTTAATTCTGCAATTAACTTCTTGATAAATATATTTATAGGCATGTGTTAAAAATTTCTATAAGATAAACCCCCAGAAATGGAATTGTTGTATGAAAATCCATACCCATTTTAAATTTTGAAAAATATTGAGAAACTGACATTCTTCCAAAGCTGCTGAAATCAGATACTTTGTGTAATAGGCAAAAACATGATTCCACAAAGATATCCATGTTGGAAGCCTCAGAATATGTTAATATGCTACCTCACATAGCAAATGGGACGTTTTAGATGTGATTAAGTTAAAAATCTGGAGATGGAAAGGTTAATCTGGATTATGTGGATAGGTCCAATATAACCACAAGGTGACAGAGATAAGCAGCAGAGTCACTATCAGAGTGAGGCAGTGTGAGAAAGACTACCCTAGCCATTGCTAGCTTTGAAAATGAAAAGCCATCACCCAAGGAATGAGGGCAGACTCTAGATGCCAGAAATGACAAGAAAATGGATCCTCTCCTCCAGCCTCCAGGAAGGAAGTCAGCCTTGATTATAGCTCAGGGAAACCCATTTCAGACTTGAAACCTCCAGAACTGAAAGATAATAATTTGTGTTGTTTTAAGCTGCTAAGTTTATGGATAATTTGTTATCACAGCAATGGGAAACTCAAATACTGGGTAAAAGCTTTTGCTCCCCAAACGGTATGAGGTATGCGTTCTGGAGCTGGGCGTCCTGGGTTGGAGCCCCTGCACTGATATTTACTAATTGGGAGAGCTTGATCATGTTAATATCTCCATGCTTGCATAGCCTCATTTTTACTTTGGATATAATTTTAGTAGTATTTATTTCGGAGTTTTGTTTGTGCTTCTGTAATTTTTCATTTCAGAATAAAATTGTTAGTGTATGAAAAAATACTTAGAAAATTCTGGTCTACAGCGTCCCTTATGCAATATATTTTTATATTGCCATGCACATGTGCATATAAGTGTGTACACACACATACACATGATATGTACACAGAGCTATAGATACAAATATAGACACACACAAGACCTGGGCAAAATGAGCATGGAACAATGAGAGTACTCAGTAAATGTTATTTTGAGCTGGCTTAAGGCAGAGATGGGATTCATGCTGAGTTCAGTCCAACAAAGGCCAAGAAAATCTGCTTTTTTCCTCTGAATTTTATCCAGAAAAAAAAAAAAATGAAGAAAACACAGCCAGGAAAAGCAGTACACCTTAGGCAAGCCCAAGGGCTCATCCATTTCTCAAAAAATATCATTCAGTAATGCTTGTTTTTCTTCCCTTTCTTTGGAAGCAGGGAATTTCCCTAAAGACATCAGAATGGAATTCTTCACTTGTGTCTTGTGACGCCTTCAAAAGACCCTCCCCCAGATTCCTACCAAGCCTATTTCCATTTCCTTTGTCTCTTACAAGGTGCTAGGAATTAAGTTGCAGTCTTATCACCTAGTCATAATGAATCACAGGTTTCATTTAGGACAGAGAATTGTGGCCATGCTTGGTCTGGATTTGCAATAGATTTAAAGTAGGTAAATAAGATAATAAAGTAGGAATTATTAGCCACTCTTTCAAGTTCCCTTGATGGGAAAAGCCGGTTGCTATCTTCTTCATGAATCTGGACCTAGAGTGTGTTCTTGACCTTCTGTTGATAGGCAGGACCACATCCTGATGAGCACTAGGCTGTTGAAAGCAGGCAGCTGTAGAGGAAAGAGAACCAGGGAAGGGTCCCAAATAACCATGTTCTAGCCCAAATCTGGCTACTTATAGACTTTCTGACACTGGCCAAACACTAACACTATGGGTGGCTGTGTAGTAAAAACTGTGAAGAACACTCTCCATGCCTTCCTGAAAAGGCTCCGGGGGACCAAAGGTAGTGACCATGTTTAGCTCATTGTACTTTTGGTGGGTCTTTATTCTCCACTGGGGTCTGAGCTCTGTGAGGTCAGTGACCTTGCCTTTGTTTCCCAGAGTGGAGCACAAATGTCAGATGCAGAATAGGAACTGAATAATTTATTGTTGATTGATTAAATGAACGACATGGACTTATGTTTTAAGTTACGGGTCACTGGACAGATATAACATGGCATTATGTTTTTTATGATGTTTCTAAATATGTACCCAGATTATCAGAAACAAGGAAACTTTCAGTGAAAAGGAGTATTAAAGCTTTTCTTTTTGGTAGACACTTTGGCAGTGTCATCCAGAATCTCGCTATATCCTGTTGGCATATTGCCAGAGACAGGATGCTTACTATGCCCCAAGCAATCTCTTTTCTCAGAGGTCCCTTCCAGAGAGATTGTCTGGTGCCTCCACTTGAAGTGGGACCACATGCCATAAAGCATGTGTGTACAACTTCTGTAAGAATCTGTGCACAACATATGAAAATACTTAACAGGTATTATTATGCATTGATGATTTTTTTTAATTCCACAGCTTTACTAAAACAGTTTAATTAGAAGCTGTTAGAGGTGATAATGAACTTGCCAGATTTCTGCAAAACTATTGAGGATTTTAAAAAGAAGGAATCTTGTTCTCTGAGGGCTAACAGCTTATTCCTTAGGGATAATCACTGTGAGGGTCTTACCTAGCCCAATGAACATGTCTCACCTGCTTACCTTCATGTACAAAATAAAATCAGTTATTCCTTTGGATATGATATTTACATACTTCAAAATTTAAAACATTATGCAACTTGAACTCTTCTTTAAAAGGATAAAAATAATTAAAAGTTTCTAAGGATTTTATTTTTCTGATCATCTACCTAGGAGTCCGAAAATGACCTCTTGGGCATTATGTAATCCTTTTACCTTTTTTCCCCCTAATTTCATCTCTCTTTCCCCCTCAAATTCCTTTTACATCTCATTAAATGTATGCATTGATTGATTGATTGATTGAAGTATAATCGACACACATTATATTACTTTCAGGTGTACAACATGATGATTATTCAATATTTTCTATATATCGTGAAATGATCACATTAGGTCTAGCTCACATCTATCACCTCACATAGTTATATTTTTTTTCTTGTGATGAGAACTTTTAAGACCTACCCTCTTAGAAACTTTCAAATATATGTGCAAAGTATGGTCTTTATATAACCAGGTGTGTTTTTGCCCCTGTCTTCAAAACTGTCTCTGGAACCCCAAAATCTAAGAAAGTTCTTCCATGACTTTTTCATAGAAACTGACAATATCAGTATGACACTCAGGGACAAACATATAAATCTGCTTGTGGCCAGAGATGACTGGCAACATTTTGGTGCACAAGGTAGGAAAGCTTGAACTGAAGAATGTTCTAATTCCTTAGCATGGCATCCAAGCTCTTTTCCTGTAACCAAGTCATTCTAAGACTCCACTTCTGTTTCTGTTTCTGCTTCACCTTGTTTGTTGTATAACTTTCAGAGATTACTGTCCTTTCTTGCCTCATGTCTAGTGTCTTTAAAACCACTGGTTTACATATTTTGTGCTTTATTTATTTATTTTGTTTGTGTCAGGGAGGAAGGTAAATCCTAGCCCTGTGGAGTAGGTTCCGGGACTATTCTCTCTCATCTTCTTCCTGGTAATCTTCCTTTCCTGGCCTTAGACAGTTTAATTATATCTCAGAACAAATCTAAAGAATATTTATAGGAATACAAAAATAACCCATTATTCAATAAGGAAAAATTCATAATGTCTAGTATCCAGTTAAAAATTACCAAGAATGCAAAGAAGCAAGAAAACATGACCCATAATGAGGAAAAAAAAAATTAATCTAAACTGGCCCAGAAATGATATAAATGTTAAAAGTAGCAGAAAAACACTGAAGAGAAGGACACTACATCAGTAACGTACAGACAAGTGAGATATTAAAAAAAAAAAAATCCGAATCTAACTTCTGGAGATGAAAAAAAAATTATGTGTGAAATGAAACAAATCAATGAATGAGACCATTGACAGATTAAACATTTTGGAAGAAAAGGTTAGTGAACACAAAGGCATAGCACTAGAAACTCCTCAAAATGAAACACAGAGGAAAAAAAGAGAATCAAACATAAAAATAAAGCAATATGTAAATGAACAGTTGTGGCCATGTTTCAATAAAAACCTTATTTACAAAAATAGGTGGTCAGCCCAAAGGCCATAGTTTGCTGACCTCTATTTTAGATGAAAGCAGAGATAAACTGATGTGGTCCATCTTCCAAGTTGAACTGAAAGTACACTGTGATTTCCCCCAATGAAATGTATCTATTTATTTTTTAAAATATTTTATTTATTTATTTGACAGAGAGAGAGATAGCGAGAGCAGGAACACAAGCAGGGGGAGTGGGAGAGGGAGAAGCAGGCTTCCCGCGGAGCAGGGAGCCCGATGCGGGCCCCATCCCAGGACCCTGGGATCATGACCTGAGCCAAAGGCAGACACTTAATGACTGAGCCACCCAGGCGCCCTGAAATGTATCTATTTATTATGATTATTCCCGATATAGCAAGTGCTGAATAAATTAATATTTGTTTAAGGAATGAATGAATACACCACAAAATTTTGTTGTGTGAATGAAATAATGAATCAAAGGCGCCTGGGTGGCTCAGTCAGTTAAGCGACTGCCTTCGGCTCAGGTCATGATCCTGGAGTCCCGGGATCGAGTCCCACATCGGGCTCCGTGCTCGGCAGGGAGTCTGCTTCTCCTTCTGACCCTCTTCCCTCTCGTGCTCTCTATCTCTCATCCTCTCTCTCTCAAATAAATAAATAAAATCTTTAAAAAAAAAAAAGAAATAATGAATCAATCCAGTTGTATAAATCCTCAGAAAACATAATCCTAGAATTTCTTCTTCTGATAAAATCATTTAAACCTACCATCTTTCTTTCCCTCAAAGGGTAGAGCCTGGTATGACATATTTACATCCGGTTTAATGTTCTTATGGGACAAGAAAATAGTTTGGGAGCACATTTTACAATCAATTTCTGGAAATGGAGAGAGAACTTTCTTCCATTTAACTTGGATGAGGTAGATGCCCTTAATTTGAAATTCATCAATGTTGCGAAAGCCATTCCTGGTGAAAACACAGGTGCTGTTTTTCCATAAATTATTTGGGCCTCTGTGGAGCCCAAGCAAAACAGAAACAGCAGGAAGTTTACAAAATTGTTTTCTATATTTGAAAATGCCACCTAAATGGAAAATGAAAAGGAGAAGCATCTGGCCAAGTACAAGTTTTTGTGAAGAGAAGAAGAGGGTGGAGGCAGAGCTCAGTAGGATTTTTATCTCAATTCAAAATATTTCTCTTCCCACAGGAAAAATTTGGGGTTATTTGATAAGATAGCAAACATCATATTATGGAATCATAAAATTGCAAACTTTCATGAATGAATGGCCCTTAAAGACCATCTATTCTCACACAAACTTCATTCAGTGTTTGAATTCTCTATTCCATATTCCACCAAGTGGTTAGTATTTCTCTTCTGTTTGAACACATATCTGAGATACTATTCTATACTTATACAGCTTGCTTGTTCTTTTTAATATATATGAAGAGATTATCTTCTGTTTATTTAAATCCATTTCCTGTTTTCCTGTCATACACCCAAGAAATGGAGGTTATTGGTTTCAGGTTTCAGAAGCAATCACAACTAAAAGTGAGCACAGAAGAAAGATCCAGGAATGTAAGCTCTTTCAAACACAGGACATTTGTTTTGTTATTTGCAAGTTGTTTGAAACTGACAACTGAAATTTTGTCTGAAATTGTTTTGAGATTTTCTTTCCTTACCTATAAAAGAGTAGTACTAAGCAAAATCAATTTTTATCAAACTCTGGTGTGCATCTGAATCCCTAGAGGGATTCTTAAAATCCAGATTGTTAGGACCCACACTCAGAGTTTCTGATTCAGATTCAGTTTTTGATTAAGTCTGTGCCTAGAATTTGCATTTCTAACTAGTTCCCAGATGATGCTGATGCTGGTCCATAAACCACACATTGAGAACCACAGAGTTAGATAATCTTAAAGGCAGTTCTTTAACATTAATCTAAGAACCACATGTTTGGTGAGATGCTCTCCAAGACAACATGCTTAAATAGATTTGGGATTGTTGATACAACTGCTGATATTCCATTCACCTCTTGGAAATGCATATTTTACATTGGCATGGTACAGATTCTAGGAATATCTCATAGTTAAAAGCAAAAAAAACTAACTTCATTTTACATAACATTCACATTTTTTAACCTTTTTGACATGTTTGCTGATAATTGATCTATGAATACCGTTATGACTATAAAGAACAGTGAATAAATCTAAGCTTCCTCTGGGTTTTAAGTCTGTAGAGTTCTGCATACTCTGGAAAATGTCTCGGCTTTATGAAGTCAATATGTGGGAAGGTGAACTCTCACTCAGAGTTGTTCTTGGACTTCAATCCTTAGATTGCTAATATGTAGACAGGGTCCAATCTGGAGGAAGACACCTCACAGTAATTTAAAGAGGATAAGTTTCATGTAAAGAATCATTCACCCTAAAAGGGGATTGGAGCAAAGAAGGGTTGGTAAGAAGTAAAGAGAACACTGACAAATACAGAGTTGCAGATAATAAGTGGTTACTAACCCTAGGGCTGAGATAGAGGGCACAAAGAATAGGACCTCACCTCGCTCCCAGGGCTGAGATGTAGACCTTCTTAGAAAGGGCATGCAAGGACACCTGGGTGGCACAGCCGATTAAGCATCTGACTCTTGGTTTTGGCTCAGGTTGTGATCTCAGGGTCGTGAGATTGAGCCCGTATTGGGCTCCATGCTCAGTGTGGAGTCTGCTTAAGACTCTCTCCCCCTCTCCCTCTCCTCCTCCCCCTACTGTCTCAAAATAAATAAATCTTTAAAAAAGGGGGGGCATGTGGGTGGCTCTGTTGGTTAAGTGTCTGCCTTTGGTTCAGGTCATGATCTCAGGGTCCTGGGATTGAGCCCCCCATCAGGCTCCCTACTTGGTGGGGAGTCTGCTTCTCCCTCTTTCCTCTGCCCCTCCCTCCTGCTTGTGTGCGCTTACTCTCTCTCTTTCTCTAGAATAAATAAATAAAATCTTTTTAAAAATATTAAAAAAAAAGAAAGGGCACACCAATCAATGACTTATAAATGACAGAGAATTTTCTGTACTGCCATGCCAGAGGAACTTCCTGGAAATCTCTCTTAAAACTTGTTAGAGGGGAGCCTGGGTGGCTCAGTCATTAAGCATATGCTTTGGCTTAGGTCATGATCTCAGGGTCCTGGGATCAAGCCCCACATCAGGCTCCCTGCTCAGTGGGAAACTTGTTTCTCCCTCTCCCACTCCCTCTGCTGTATTTCCTCTCTCGCTGTCTCTCTCTTCAAATAAATAAATAAAATCTTTAAAAAAAAAAACTTGCTAGAAATTAGACCTTTAAAGTCCTAGAGAAAACAATTTATAGGTAGGTGTCTCACCAGAGGAAGGCCACTATAACCCTGCCCAAGAGACCTGGCTAGAAGAGGTTGTGGACCACCCCGTGCTGCAGGAGTTAAGTGTTGGAGAAGTCAAGTGCACTGCAGGAGTCTGCCAAATGAGCAACCAGAACCAGGGAGGAAAGTCTCTTCCTCTTGCAATGTCTTTCCAGTGACTTCTACTAAAAATAGTTTAACATTGTGCCAGGTAGCAAAGAACTATTTACAGAGCCCATTTCTATTGTCATAGAGCAGTCAATGAAGGAGAGATTAAGGGCTGAGAAGTAATAAATTGAAAACCGATGTTTGTGTCTTGCTTTGACATGACATGATATTCAGCTTTCAGAAATTCTATTCAACAAATAATTGATTTACCATGAGTCAAGTATTATTCTAAGCACTTTGGGTGATACCAAAAAAAATATTTTAAATGACTCTAATCCACAGAGGTACATTGTTCATTGGAAAGGCAGATGTCTATACAACCAAACATATTCATTTATGCCCATATGTATTTATTACAAAAATATTTAAGGAGTGCTAATTATGGACATGGCATTGTGTTGCATGATGGTCACTTTCCCTTTCCATAAGGAAATACAATCTAGTGTATAAAACAAGCAAGTAAACAGATATAACCCAAACTTAGATAAGGTTAAAACCCAACACTGGAGCTTCTGTTACCATCGTCACCTATGAGTCTGAGCTCTTGATTCCAATGAATTTGATACATTAATGGATAAACTTGTTATCTGTTCTATACTTTATTAATCTAGATATGACCTTTTAAAAATTATCATGTAAAGATTCTGAATTTGCATAAGATAAAGCAATGAAAAATTGCATGTCAAATATCCTTGTTACTAAAAAATAATTTCTAGGGTGCCTGGATGGCTCAGTCCTTAAGCGTCTGCCTTTGGTTCAGGTCATGATCTCAGGGTCCTGGGATCGAGCCCCACATCAGGCTCCCTGCTTAGCGGGAAGCCTGCTTCTCCCTCTCCCAATCCCCCTGCTGCTGTTCCCTTTCTCGCTGTGTCTCTCTCTGTCAAATAAATAAAATCTTAAAAAATAAATAAAAATAAATAAAAAATAAAAAATAAAAAATAATTTCCTCAGCCAGAATTTTTTCAGTGGCTTGATCCACCCCACGTAATCTCTGGTCCTACCATTTTCTGATTCCTCTCTAATTCTTGACTCTTCTGTTTTTCCTTCTCATCACTTTTTCCTTCTACAATTAGGTTCAGGAAATCTCACCTTTTCCAGCTATTTTAGGTTGGGCCAACTGTGTTATCTCTACACCCATTCACCTCTAGGATTTGAACATTGAAACTAGTTTGGGTGATCTACACAGTAAAATAATCATTCATTCACACCTACCTGTCACAGATTGGGTTCCTTGGGAAACAGAGTGAGACAATGTTCACCAAGCCAAACATTTATTACAGAGTGCTCTTGTGGTTGACACCTATAGAAAGGAGGGGAAAGAAGCAGGAGCAGACAGAGGGGCAATTAAAGCTAAGATACAAGCTCCATAATGTCAACTCAGCCCAATCCACTGGGAGCTCTGGGGATAAAATGGCCTGTTAAAGTTGTCCCAGAGTGGACAGAAATAGCTGGATCTTTGTACCCCCACCTCAGTAAGCCATAAATATAAGCTTCTCTGAGGAGAGCGACTTTCAGCAAGCTGGATCTCTTGAGGTAAGACCTGAAGGCTCTGACACTGAAGACTATTTATCTACACACTTTCAGAAGCTAAGGCAATAACTCCTTCTTTGAAGGGAGATCTGGTTGGTGCATCACTGTGTCTCCCAAAGTACGTCCTTTGTGCCACTCACATTTACTTTTTCATATTCCTTTGGGCAATAGTTCCTCTTGATTCCTGGGACGTGACTTAAAAGAGGGATTTAGTGAGTTAAGCTGCCACCCTTGCCACAGCAGTCTCAGAAGCACAACCCATACTCATATTCTCCAAGCCTCTATTCAATCTCTATCACCTTTACCTTCAGCTACCATCCGTGTTGGTTTGGGAAGCTTCTGTTATGATAAGACCCAGACTCTCTTCTGGGGGATATGAGCCTCTAGTTACTATGCACTTCCTAGGCCAGAGTTTCTGCTCTTGTCCATTTACCAGCAACACTGGGTGATGGATCACCTGGACACCAAACATATTCCTACTTACCTCCATTGTGTAAAAGAGCACTACTCCTCCTCATGACCTGGGTCAATTATCTCTATGAAGACTGTGACTCTTTTTGCCCACTGGTCCCTGGATACCTGACGTGCCCAGATAGAGCCATAGTTCAATATACAATTCTTGTTTTGTCCCTTGTGGAAATGTTCCCCCTTTGGGGATTAGGATCTGTAACATTACAAAGCCTAGAGCTACAGGGACAGGAAGGTCAAATTCACCAAGTGGATCATTGGGAGTGATAACCAGAGTGCCAGACTTGCTCCCACCCTTTGGTTCTTGGACCCACATGTTATTCCTACTGAGGACACAGTACCATTGAAAGATCTTTGATTCTATGGAAATCTTTGATTATGTGGAAACCTTTGAAAACATATTTTAAAAACTCCAGTGTGTCCTCATCTCACTCAGGGTACAATCCAGAATCCTTACCACATCCTTAGTTTGACTCCTTGCTATCTCTCTGACCTCATCTCCTACCACTTTCTCCTTTTTGATATGTCTGTTCCAACTACTTTGGCTTTCTGATATTATTTGAATATTCCAGATATGTTTCCATTCCAGACTTAGCACTTGCTTTTTGTTCTGTCTGATATGTTCTTTCCATGATATTTTATGGTTCACTTCTTTCACTATTTCAAGTATTTGTTCAAATGTCCTCTTCCCATTGAAGCTTGTTTTGGTCATCTTACTTTAAAATTAATACATTCTTCAGACCCTCAGGACTTCATATCCCCTTATTTCTTTACTTTTATACTACTTTTATAGTACCAATCACCATCTGGCACCTTATTCCTATATTTATTTAATGTATGCTCCCTCCTACCAGTGTATAAGCTCCATGAAGGCAGGTGGGTTTTTGTCTGAGTATTTATCTTGTTTTGTTTTAGTCTGTATGGTTATTACTGTTTCCTCAGTCCTTAGAACAGTGCCTGTTACATAGTAATGCTCAATAAATATTTGTTTAATGAATAAACAAAAATGGAAATTTTCATTATTTTCATCATTGCTCACTAGTGCTGATATAAGAAGGTAATAATCAGGTCTGAAAATATACAGACTGAAAAAGGATCTGTTGAATACGGGTACGAGGTACCAGATGTGAACAGATGTAAAGGAACTGCGCTGTTTTGGCCTTATCCACTCAAGATTTTCTTCATTAAATTCCTTGCTGAGGGAAAAAGACCAAAATATAAAACTGAAATGTAAGACTAAGGGTAATGTTTAGTTTTCTGTAGCTTCTGCTCAACTTTGGCTTGGAATTACAGCCTGTTAGAGCCACAAGGAACTTATAGAAGGACCAAGTGATTTATGGAGGAATGGCATCTATTTTTCTATTTTTCATTAGGGGTGCATTCCCACTAAAACCAAGGACAGCTATTCAGCTTGGTTGATACTGAAGAATTTAAGAAGTTCCAGGCATTACAGGTGTACCTCTGAAATGGGCCAGATATTGTACAAGCACTATGGATGCCAAAAATAGACATGACAAGATACAAGTCATTGAAGACCTCAGGCTCTAGAGGTAGCAACAGATAAATCATTTGTGGCCCCTAAATGGGATTAGTACTTATAAAGGGGGTGGAAGGATGGTGTACATGGAGCTGTAGGAGGAAAAAGGAGATGAATTAAAGGCATTGCAGAGATGATGGCTCAAGAGCTGGGAGCTGGCCCCTGATGGATAAGTATTACTTTGCATTGTTGGAATGAAAAGAGATTTTCTTTTTTTATTTTTTGAGGAGAATATATACATAAACTCATCCATGAAAGAGTATGTTATGTTGAATGAGTATCAAATTAATAATGATGACAATAACAACAAACTAGAGCACCAGATGGATATTGCAAACTGTTATAAGTGCTCTATGTTATATTTGATCCTCATAGTAAACCTATAAAGTAGGCACTGTTATTACATGTATTTTACAAATGAGGTAAACTAGTCTAGATCCTTTGAGAAGCAAATCCGAAGACAAAGTTAAAGATGTGGGAGATTTATTAGATTTATACCCATGAAAGAAAATGGAAAGTCAGGAGAGCGGTCAGACCACAGTGCAAGTCTAAAACCTTTGGGAAGTAGAGAGGGGAGGAAGAAATGTTGAGTGAAAAAACCACAGTGAGTCTGGAGAAGTTCCATAAGGCCAACGGGAAGTCCTCAGACCAGAGACAGAGGAGGCAGCTGTCAGAGGAGTCTTTTGTGTCCCAGAAAGGGGTCTACTTTTGTATCTCTGCTGTCTTCAGTGATTTCCTGCAGAGCCTGTGGGAAGCATGGCCACAGCATGAATGTAGTGGTATATTTCTGAGCACATCTGGGGCCATTGGTCCATGTGATGTTCCCCGTAGTAAGAGATCTGAGAGGAGAATACTCATGGTCACTGCATGCAGAAACTGAGGAACTCAGAGATAATTCCACTGAGGTCACAGAGATAAAAACTGGCAGTCTGCCTCAGGCAATTTGGTCCCAAACTCATCTTAAATGTAGTACAACTTCAAGTAGGAAAGAGTCGTGTTAGATTTCTATTTGAGAATACTCATTCTGATAACTAAGTGATGGATGGAATAGCACAATGAAAAGCGATTGAAATGGTCAAGTCCAGAAAGGAGACTGATGCAATTATCCAGAAAAGAAATGTTGAGGATCTAAATTTAAAAAGTAGCAGCAGAGAGTAGGAGCATTTCAAAGATATTTAGTCAGTAGAATCAACGGGATTTGGTGACTGACAAAATGTGGGGAAGAGGAGGGAAGAGTGAACAACATCATAAATGTTTCTAGTGTTAGGAGATTGAGTTTATTTGCTGAAATTGAGAATATAATAGCTTGGCAAAAAAAAAAAATAGAGTGAATTCTTGCTTTGTGTGTACTGAGTTTGAGATGTTATTATGTATCCAAGACTTCGCTAGGCACAGTGGAAACCTCTAAGGAAATATAAAGCTTATTTTTGTCTTTTGCTAGATTTTTATTATTTACCATTATTTTGCGTAATTTAAGAAATAACACCAGATGATGGGTATGTTTATAAGAGCGAGCACTTTATTCCTGTTGAGATTGATGTTCAGAGGTGTTGGTCAACTCCCCCAAGGTCACATAGCTTATGAATGACAGGATCCATTGTAATGGATCATTGTAAATGACACTACATTCACAATCATATTATCATTGTAATGGATCACTATAAATGTCATTGTAAGTGACAGTTGCCAGTACTCTGCCCTCCACACAAAACTTTTTATGTTCGATGTAAAAAGATGAAAATTAGAAGATACAAGTAGGAACCTAACTGTGGCCCTAAACAAGAGACTAGAAGTTGGAGTTTCATTTGATAAGAATCACAACTTAAGTAGCACATTAGAGTTTATAAGCTTACACATACTTCCAAAGTAGATCTGCATGATAAACCTATAAGATACTCAGGGCATGTACCCATTTTACAGTGACGAATACTAAACTTGGTGATGTAAGTGACTTGTGCAAGATCACATGGATATTGATTGGATGAAGGAGCCAAGATACAATGCCAGATTGCTGGGCTCCATGTTTGGTGTGTGAGCTATGAAAAGTTTTTGAATTCAGAAATGGGAAAATCATAGCTGTGTCCAAGGAGGATTTATCTGGTGACTGAGAATAGAAAAGACTGGAAGGTGGGGAGGCAAAGACTCAGGTGAATAGGGTGAAGGCTCACATTTCCTTATATACACACAACTTTACAAATATAATGCTACTGCCATCCTTACCTGGGACAGCATGAAACCAAAAGACATACTTGTCCCAGTCTGGTACATTAAACTAGACAGCTGAGTCACATTGGTTTGACAGTGCTGTAGTTCACAAGGCAGTTGTAGGATTTTTATAAGCCTATTTTTACGCCAACTTGATGAACAGTGAGGTCTTATGTTCAGCCATAGGCATCAAAACTCAGCTTTGTGGGTAGACCAATAAGAACAAAAGGATCATAGTCTCAAGGCATTTGTCAAAGGACAGTATTTAATTCCCCCTCCAAAATGTGTGTGTGTGTGTGTGTGTGTGTGTGTGTGTATATGTGTATATATATATATATATATATATATATATATATATATACATAAAGAGGTGGTAAATGAGGAAGGAAGAAAGTAAAGCCAGTGACAAGAGATATAGGAGGGTACAAACACAACATTCAAGGCTGATTGCAGGGTTCCTCCTGGAGGCAGACCGCCAGTTTTTATCTCTGTGACCTCAGTGGAATTATCTCTGAGTTCCTCAGTTTCTGCATATATATATACATATATATATACATATATATATGTACATATATATATATATATATATTTAGAGAGAGAGAGAGAGAGGTGGTAAATGAAGAAGGAAGAAAGTAGAGCCAGTGACAAGAGATATAGGAGGGTACAAACTCACAGCATTCAAGGCTGATTGCAAGATTCCTCCTGGAGGCAAAAAGCTCTCTTATATAAGAGCTCATTTAATTAGGCATGTTTGCAGACATAGTCAAAATGTGCCACAGTCACCCTGCATCAGAGCTACAAAGGGATTTTATAGTTTAAGAGGTGCCTGAAGAGAAGGAAGGCACAGGGTTAGAGAGGGAAATGAAGATGAAAGTTTAAAGCCAGATGATTTAAAATAAAGAAAGTGGGCCTGAAGAACTACCTGTGGAAAGTGTGAAGGAGAGAGCTTGTAAATAGCAGCACTGTTTAATATTTGATATTCAATTATGATTGACTCTCCTCTTGCTTTATACATCATATCTGCTGTTGCCGCTGAATCTCCTGTAAAATTTTCATCCATGTGAATGCCTTCTGTGAATGGTGTTTTAGGGAAATCTAGGCAAAAAAAACAGTGTCCCATGACTGAGGCCAACAGGGACAAAGAGAGAAAATAGCCACAGGAGGACATACACATTTAAAAATAGGGAATCAGAATCTTAAAAGCAGAGAACACAGTGGTGTTTTCCCAGAGACTGGAACAAGGATAAAGGGAAGGTGCTAGTAAAGGGTACAAAGTTTCAGTCATGCAACATGATTAAGCCCTAGAGATCTACTGTACAGCACAGTGCCTACAGTTAACAACACGGTATTATATGCTTACAAATGTGCTGAGAGTGTAGATCTTGTGTTTTTATCACGAAAACAAAACAAAATAAAATAAAGATGATGAAAAAAATTGGGGTAGGTGATGGATATGCTTATGGCATAGATTGTGGTGATGATTTCATGGGTGTATACTTATTTCCAAACGCATCAAGTTGGTACATTAAATATGTACAGCTTTTTGTATGTCAAAAAAAGTATATATGTAAAATTCATAGGGAATCAGTTGGAGAGATGATTATGAGCAGTGAGCAAACATGGACCTGCGAACTTGCCAAACTTTTCCGGATGGCATCAGATTTCTAAAGAAAATAGAATGGCATTTGAGCCAATCCCATTTTTTCTTAAAGGGAAGAGAGAGCAAGCTGATGTCTGGTTGACATGAGGTTTGAGTGTTATACTCTGTCCTGTGGTATCTTCCCTACTGACTCTGTGATTAAGTCATTGGTGGTTATTATGGTAAAAACAGACACTCTCTTTTATGAAAACCTCCTGTAAGCAGATTGAATATAGCCACTTACTAACATCATGACCTTGGACAAACTACTTAACATCATTAAGCCTCCTTTTTTCCCTAATTTGTAAAAGAGACATAATAATCTGTAATAATAATTATTCCAAAAGAGATAGCTGTTTTTTTAGCATCTGTTGTAGGCAATGCATTCTTGCTACAGATAATTGCATATCCTGATGCACTTCTGCATGAAATTTAAGAGGATTCTTGGATCCTAGATGAAGATTGAATGAATAGATGGTGATCTTCTAAAGGCTGGAATTAGAGAGTCTTACAAGGCTTAACCCACATTTTGTCATACAGAGGTAGAAAATATACATACTTATCCAGGCAGAACCTAGGAAACTAACAATAAACAAACACTTAGACTCAAAGAAGGGCAGCATAGAAAAGGACCATAAAGAACACCTAAACCAACATACGATTTTACATGTAGGACAACTAAGATCCAGAAAGGAAAGCAATTTATCAAATGTCACACAGATAATAACCTGCAAGGCTACTCATAGAATCCAGTTCTCCTGACTCATGACCCGGTACTCATCTCAGAACTCAGGGTGTTTTCTGTTTTCTTTTCCATAAACCAGATGACTTGAACTAAAGCCTCTAATATCCCTTAGTATTGTAAACTAAAGTTGTTTTTTTAATGAATCAAAGGCAATTAGAATTTGTACTTTTTAAAGTAGATGATGTGTGATCTTCCATAAACTTGAAAGCATCTTTGTTTCTCAAATCTAAGATCTAAAATTAAGTCAGAAAAGCAAGAACAAGATGGTCAGGGGAGGTAAGGCATTGATTCTAGGGGTGTGACTCCATTTGAGATTTACAGCAGCTCAAGGCTAAGGAAATTTCCAACTTTCTTTTATCAGATATGTTCAGAGAAATAGAATTTGTCTCTTTATGGAAGGCTTATGATTTCTCCTGAGGCAAGCTAAAATGAAGATACAGGATTTCTTAATATGACCCATAAAATTGAGAGAGTGACAGACTTGGAAATATTCTCTGCTAAACTCCTTATTCTATGCCAAAGCAGGTAGCTTTAATTGCTGAGGGAGAGAAAAGAAAAACATGCAACCAACCCATTCTTTCTGTAAATGCTCCATTAAATTCAATGAGTTAACTGAACTTCTGTGAAAAGCCCAAGAGCAAGGCAACGTTCTTCTCTCTTAGTTATTTGTGTGAGTGTAAACATTTTACTGGGACTGTAACTTGCAATTTAAAACTGGTTCCCCCCCTTCCTTTTCTTGACCAATCAGAATGTGTAATTTCTGTGCATCATCATGGGAGCAGATATTTATGTAATGTGTCCTTAAGAAAGAAAGGCAGATCATATTAATGGTGTCCATGTTTTTATTTTTTTAAACAACTTTCCTCTCCATTTTCTGTATCACAACCATCCACTCATCTGTGATCATCCAGTGATGGTTCTAAGACTGTAAATGACTAACCTTTAGGCTCATTTATCATCCATGACTTTGTTCCAAATACATTCTCCCTTAAAAAAGTGAAATTGAGGCGTTTCAAGCCAGGGGTTGGGAATGGTTAGTATATTGACCTGTAATATGTTCCCTTAAGTGTTTTCAATGGTTAAGGGACAGTGAGTGGTAGGAACGTTGGTGATTCTCTGTTCATTCAAACCACAGGATAAAATCCAAATCTGTTCGCATCACACCTAACAGCCTTTAGAGTCCAACTCACTGACTTCTTATTACTGTCCCCAACATCACCAGCCCCTTCCCCCAGTACTAACCTTGTTTCATCGATACTTAAAAATTTAAATTTCCCCCCAAATACACCATTATATTGTGCGTCTATGTGCTTTTGCACATGCTAGACCCTCCGCCTGAGGTTCCTTCCCTCCATCTCCACAACATGTATTCATTTTTAAATACCCAAATAAAGGGTTTCCTCTTCCATGAAGCCTTCTTTTTTATTATTTTTTAAATTTTAATTCCAGTATAATTAACATACAGTATTATATTAGTTTCCAGTATACAATAGTAATTAAAAAATTTGATCCATTATTGAGTGCTCATCATGATAAATGTACTCTTAACCCCCTTCACCTATTTCCCCCATCGACCCACCCACTTCCTTCTGGTAACCATCAGTTTGTTCTCTATAGTTAAGTGTCTCTTTCTTGGTTTGTCTCATTTTTTCTTTGTTTTGTTTCTTAAATTCCACATGTGAGTGAAATGGTATGGTATTTGTCTTTCTCTGATTTATTTCACTTAACATCATACTCTATAGATCCATCTATGTTGTTGCAAATGGCAAGATTTCATTATTTTTTATGGCTGACTATTCCATTGTGTGTGTGTGTATATATATATATATATATATATATATATATATATATATATATACCACATCTTTATCCATTCATCTATCACTGGACACTTGGGCTACTTCCATAGTTTGGCTGTTGTAAATAATGCTGCAATAATCATGGAATGCATATATCTTTTTGAATTAGTGTTTTTTGTATTCTTTGGGTAAATACCCAGTAGGGGAATTACTGGATAATATGGTAATTCTGTTTTTAATTTTTTCAAAAACCTCCATACTGTTTTCCACAGTGGTTGCACCAGTTTGCATTCCCATTAACAGTGAATAAGGGTTCCTTTTTCTCCACATGCTTGCCAACACTTGTTGTTTCCTGTGTTTTTATTTAGCCATTCTCACAGGTGTGAGGTGATATCTCATTGTGGTTTTGATTTGAATTCCCCTGATAATGAGTGATGTTGAGCATCTTCCCATGTGTCTGTTGACCAGCTATATGTCTTCTTTGGAGAAATGTCTAAATTCATGTCTTCTGACCATTTTTTAAATTATTTTAGAGGGCATTGAGTTGTATAAGTACTTTATATACTTTGTATACTAACCCTTTATCAAATATGTCATTTGGAAATATCTCCACCCATTCAGTAGTTTTCTTTTAGTTTTTTCGATTGTTTCTTTTGCTGTATAAAAGCTTTTTATTTTAATGTAGTCCTAAAGTTTATTTTTACTTTTATTGCCCTTGCATGAGGAGACACATCTAGAAAAAAATGTCACTAAGGCCAATGTCAAAGAAATTACTGTCTGTGCTCTCTTCTAGGAGTTTTATGGTTTCAGGTCTCACATTTAAGTCTTTAATCCATTTTGAGTTATTTTTGTGTATGGTGTAAGAAAAGTTTCATTCTTTTGCATTCAGCTATCCAGTTTTCCCAGCAACATTTGTTAAAGAGACTGCCTTTTTCCTATTGCATATTCTTGCCTCCTTTGTCTAAGATTAATTGACCATAAAATTGTGAGGTTATTTCTGGGCTCTCTATTCTGTTCCATTAATCTATGTGGCCGTACTGTTTTGATTACTACAGCTTTGTAGTATATCTTGAAATCTAGGATTGCAATAACTCTGGTTTTGTTTTTCTTTCTCAAGATTGTTTGACTCTTCATGGTGTTTTGTGGTCCCATACAAATTTTAGGATTGTTTATTCTAGTTCTGTGAAAAATACTGTTGGTATTTTGATAGGGATTTCATTAAATCTGTAGATTGCTTTGGGTAGCATGGACATTTTAACAATATTTTTTCCTCCAATCCATGAGCATGGAGTATCTTTCTACTTGTTTTTGCCTGCTTTCTGCGAAACCTTTTTATCTGCTTACAAGCAGTGCTAATAGCTGCTTTCTTTATACTTCTCCATATTCAGTGGATTTCCCCATTACTGCATTAATAAGATTCTTCATGCTCATACCTGCTTATCCCCACCTGCCCCTGCGCACACTTTCATGCAGTGCCCTCACTGAAGTCAAGGTTGTGTCTTATTGGTCTATGTCACTCCATTACATAACACATTGTCTGGAGCAAAGTAGCATCCAATAAATAACTGGATTACTAAAGCCTTCCCTGTGTAACTTGTGGGTGAAACATAAAATATGTATGAACCATCCTAGTTTCAGATTAGAAATTTGTAGAAAGTTAGGACTGAACAGTACTAAAAGAAAATGATTCTGGCTATTAAGATGGAAGAGATTGTAGGGAGAGAAATATAACATTGTAGAGCACCAACAGGGATATTTAGAGGGAAAAATAGTTAGAAAAGAGGAAAGAGGATCAAAAGATAGATGATTCAGTGATGGAACTGAGCCCAGCTCCTCAAATGACTTGTGTCATATGAGATAATAGAAAGAGGTGGTTCCAAGGAGATGGCAATGACCTGGAGAAAATGGCAGCTGCCAAGCTTCCAGTAGGTGCACTCTTAAAGGACAAGTATTCTGAGAACCAGTAGAATTTCTAAAAAACAACTCCTTAAGGGGCGCCTAGGTGGCTCAGTTAGTTAAGCGTCTGACTCTTGGTTTCGCCTAAGGTCATGATTTCAGGATTGTAAGATCAAGCCCCATGTCGGGCTCCCTGCTGGGCGAAGAGTCTGCTTGAGATTCTTTCCCTCTCCCTCTCTCCCTCTCCCTCCATTTCTGCTCCTTTCACTGCTTGTGCTCTCTCTAAAATAAATAAATAAAATCTAAAACAACAACAAACTCCTTAAAATCAGGTCAGTTGAACTGCTGCCCCAGTCCCTGATAATACCTCATAATCCTCCCGCTGTGAAGGTGGAAAGAAGCACAAAGGAATGGAGGAAGAAGGAGTGTGGGAGAAGGGAAGATAGAACAAAAGAAAGTAGAAGAAAGAAGGAAGGAAAAGAAAGAACAAGGAAATGAAGAAATAAAAGAAGAGATGGAGAGGGGAAAAAACCTCATCAGCACATAAAGCTGACTTTGGTGGAGATTTTTCTTGCCTGGACAGATTTTATTTCTTGTTCAATTGATCATCTCCACATATTTCAATGTTTAAAAGAGGTGGCCATGCAGAGGCAATCAATGAGGCCAAATTTCTTATGTATCTATATTGTTTCTGAGATATTTTATAAATATACAAACATGTCTATATTTACTTTCTCCACCATTTTTATATAAATGATAGTATATTATACATGTATACTCTGCATACCCTTCTGCACTGCACTCTTTTTTTCAAAGATTTTATTTATTTATTTTATAGAGAGAAAGCATGCGATCATGCACCCACGTGAGCTGGGGGAGGGGCAGAGGGAGAGGGAGAAAAAGAATCCTACGCCAACTCAGTGCTGAGCACAGAGCCAGATGTAGGGCTCTATCTCACAACCCTGAGATCATGACCTGAGCTGAAACCAGGAGTCAGAGGCTTAACTGATTGAGCCACCCAGGTGTCCCTGCATTGCACTCTTTTCACTTAAGACACATCTTCAAATTCATGAGCACTCCATAAACAGCCTCCTTAATTTTAATGGCTACCTTGAATTCCATTGAATGATTTTATACTAAATTATTTAACTAGTATCTCCCTGATGGATACTTAGGTGGTTTCAGTTTGTTGAAATCCAATAGTGAATTTGTGTATATAGATAAATGCACACACAAACACAAAATTTCAAACATCTAGTGGAACATTTGCTGGGTAAGGGAATTGCTGCATAAAATATATAGGCTTTCTGATTATGGTGACTATGTAAAACCATAGCCATACACGAGATACCATTTTACATTTCTTTTTTTTTTTTAAAGATTTTATTTATTTATTTATTTATTTGGGAGACAGCAAGCACACATGTGGGGGAAAGGGCAGGTGGAGAGGGAGAGAGAGAATCTCAAGCAGACTCCAACTTGAGTGCAGAGCCCATGCAGGGTTTGATCCCAGGACTCTGAGATCATGACCTGAGCTGAAACTGAGCCACCCAGGTGCCCCTCATTTTACACTTCCATGATTGTATTATACATGTGCCTTCTTCCCTAAAGGCACATCAGAACAGCATGCTACCAAACTCTTGGCCGTTTGTCAGTTTTGCAGGTGATGAACAGCATCTCTGTTCAGTTGTTTATACTTTTAGACATCAGGTCCACCTAATTGAGTTATCATAATTTTTGGTTCATAATGCACTATTATCGTAAGACCTTATATGGTTCTCTGTGATTGTATTTTATTTGGTTAACCAATTAATTAACTTATTACTATAATGACACCCATGATCCTCACTACACAATTCCAAAATTTCATTAGCTGGATATACATATAAGCAAACAGATGAACTTGGGATTCACTGGGTTTCTTTTGTCATGTTTTCAGGAACTAGCATCCTCTATCCTAAAGAAGAATACAAAATAAATCTTACTGCCTCAATCACATCTGCACTCTGCAGAAGTACCTGGCAGAATATCTCTGCTTGCCCCTGATGTCTACTCACCCGACCCTCATACTTGTTGCCATTAGCTTCATTCACTCTGATTCACCCTCTTGATAACCTCCCTGGAAGTTTCCACTGCTGAGGAAAGAGAAAGAGACTAGAATTCAAGGACAGGTCATATTGGATTTGGCTGCTGCCATGGTGAGGAGAAAGTTACCACCATCTTAATGACAATGACCAAATCTATTTCCCTCTTCCTGATATATGTCTGGTAAGATACAGGCTCCTTTGCACTCACATCAGTGCTGTCCTTATGGAGAGAGACAGAATATTTGCTAACACATGATGGAGAGGGAGAACCAAGGAAAAGTTGATAACTCCTTATTCATTGAAGAATTTGGCAAATAGTCTGCAATATTTTACTTCAACTCATACTCTGCTGTAATGTCTGTCAAAGGACATAGGAAAAAATATCTTCTTGAACATACATTTCTGCCCTACTCTAATTTCTATCCCATTTCAGATGTCATCCCCCAGGACGATCTGGCAGCATGTTGTGCTTGGAAACTCTTCTGCCTCTGAACTTACTAATGTAGACCCCACACTACTATTTATAATCTACTAACTTTACAGTGTGCCTGCTAATCGACATTTAATTTTTTACCTTGTCAGAATATCCAATACTTCAAATCTATAGGAAACTACTGTATCTACTATCCTTTCCCTCCATATTATACCTTTAAAGCCCCTGTTTTTATATCTATGTTTACACTAAACTTTACAGGTAGGTTTTTTTGCCATTTGGTCTATTCATTATATACATCTGTTTGAAAAATTCTAAAGATGGATAAATTCTAATACTTCACCTTCATCTAATCTGTGGAGCTTCCAACCAGATGAGTTTTGCCACTATAAATTAAATAAGCCTCATCTTGGTTAGAATTTAAACCCTGTCCGGCAATACCTTAACATGTATTTTTAGTTTTCTTGTTCTTCCAATCTTTGCAGGTAAACTCCCCTTTCTCATCTCACTCTTAGTAGATATCACTTTCTTCTACTTTACAAAAAATTAGAAATCATCAAATTTAAAATATTTGAAATTTCCATCATTAATTCACAACCTGCCTTAATCAATATTGCTGGTGCAACTTCAGTGGGGCAGTAGGCATGAGGGAGCCAAAGTTTGACCAGGTTTAAGAATGCTTATGGAACAAAATTTTCACCCAAAGTATTTTAGTATGAGTAATAAAGAAATAGAATGTAAAAAGTAAGAAGGAAAACCCTCTCTCTTTCCTGTTATGAGCAAAAAGAAAAACGGGTGCAGATTAAGGTGAGGGTGTGTACTTTTGTCATTTTTCATCCTCCTTGACCTTTTGGCAGCATTAGACAGTGGTGATCTCTCCCACCTCCAAACCCTCTGTTCCTTAGTTCTTGATATGGTCCTGGTTGCCTAGTTTCCTCTATTCAGCCATTAAATGTTGGAAATTCTCAAGGATTACTCCTAGACTCCCCTCTGGCCTTACAGTACTTCATTGACAGGCAATTATATTTATTTCTCGAGATTTAGTAATAATCTATTTGCCAGTGATTTTCAAGTTTACACACCCTATACAGTCTTCTCTTTACATATTAAGGTCCAGTTGTCAACCAATCATCTTCACTTGGGTGTCTTACAGTGCTTAAAATTGCTCAGAGCTTTCCTTTTGTGGTTGGGACAGAGTCGAAGCTCTAACTTGCATCATCTGGGCTCTGTCCCACCCTTCCTCCTCAACTAGTGCCCTGAATCCTCATCATCCAGTCCCTGGCCATACTCCAGCTCTCCAAATGAGCTATAAGCTTTTCCAGTTTCCTCCAACACTCTTCTCATTTCATTAGCTAGGTCTTTGTCTTGTTCTTTTTTATCTCTGGCCCTCTGCTCATGCATCCCTTCCCAGAAAAATAAGTAAGCATCCTTGCCTTATGCTCCTATAGCATTCCCTATTTCTCTTTTACCACATTTCAAGAACTATGTTTTCACCAAACTATAACTCCACAAGAGTGATGGTCAGAGCTGTCTTATTCATTGCCATGTCTCCAGTCCCTTACAGTCATGTTTCCAGTCCCTTGTGGTGGTGGACAATAGAGCTTCCCCTACTCGTACTCCTTATGCTGCTCTGGGGCAGGACCTGTATTAGTAACACCCTGACCTCTCTGTTACCACCTTCTCCATGTCACTCTCACACTTACTCTTTCTCAGCGTCAGAAAAGAAACACAGCTGCTTGAAGAATTTGGGAGAATTATTTGGGGAAATGCCACTCTCCCCCTTTGGGCACTTGACTAACAGACCAAAAACAGTGTCTTCCAACAGCTTTATGAGGATATTTTGATTTTACCTCTCAATTTCTTTCAAATCTATCTCTCAACTGGTTTCAATCTCAGACAGAAAATGGGAATTTTATTTACTGGGCCCTCTGAAGCCACATAATAGCCTGTTGCCTGGCTCATTGTAGCTCTATATTTGTTAAACCAATTTATGAAAGAATTTACTAGTTAATTAAACTTGGGTTTGTAAAATAATTGAAAATCAAAGGGGCTTTGGAATAGAAAGAATAGGAATAAGGATGGGTTAGAGGAAAGGGAGAAGGCAGAATAGAGAGGATTAAAAAAGAAGGGAGATTATGCTAGATATTTAATGTAGATTATTTCCTTAATCTTCAAAACAATCTTAGGAAAAGAAAGCATAGAGGAGAAGGGGACATACTTCAAATACTGGTCAAAATAAAAAAAATAGGTGGAGAAAATATTCATTTTTCAGAATAGAATATCAAGGGAACGAGGTTCTAGACAAACATTAGGAAATATGGAGAGCTAGGGTCGCAAGAAATTTAGACCATGTGGACATTTTGCTTATTGAAGGGAGAGAAAACAGTTTTGAAAGTCACAAAGCAGGTTGAAAGAAAATTTGAGACCAAGACCAGGTTTTGTGGCTCTCGACTCAAAGCCATTTCTGTTCCCCATGCTGCCTCCTTTAAAATGTAAGGACTCTAAAGAAAGGTCAAAAAGAAGGATGTGCTGGGAGATTAGGAAAACCAGATGAAAGATGAAAAATTTAGCGTGGGATGAGAAAAGTGAATAAAAAAATGAAAGGACTCATTTCTAATCCATACATGTTTTACTTTATTCAACATTTAGTATCTGTGATTTAGTGGTGGTTTGGCACATAGAACAGGGGAGCAAAAATAATGAAAATATGATGCTGGCAATATCATCCATCAATCTGAAGTACAGAGTCCTGGCAGGTCTACATTCAGGATCAAAAGTCTTTGTTTGGAACAGCACAGTATACCCAACCAAATACCAATATTTCATAGTTCTTTCATCTAAATTAGAAAAAGAAATGTCATCTGTCTATAACATACACCCTATTATGGCCTGCCTTCCAAAGAAAAACAAAGCAGCCAAAAGTTAAAGGGACCAGCCTGTTATTTGGGGGGAAGGTTGTTCTTTTCCTGTTTTCCAGAAGAGATAGTAGAGTGGGAAGTAAGTGTTAGTGATTTTCGTCAAACTTACTTTGGCATTCACATTTTTTAGTGGCTTTCTTTGTTGACGTTCTGAGATAACAGCAAGGATAGAACCATTAAAAATAGGAGAGATCTTGTAACTTTTCCAGGTTAAATTTAATTATATTGCACATATAGTGTATTAAAAGCTTATAATGTACCATGCATGGTCTTTAGCCTTGTAGGAATGTGGTCCTCTCTATCATGTTGTATATAATGTTCAAGGAAGGTGAACAACCTTCCCTAAGGTGCATGTGACTCTATATCATACAGAGTTTATTCAAACAAGCATAGAGCAAGGAAGAGAACATTTTTTAATAAGAATAATTAGCTTTTTTCTAAGCTATGATTTGCCAGGTATTATTCTTAGATTCTCCATAGATTTCCTTACTCAGTCTTCATCACAATTTGTTCAGGATTGCTTTATGACTAAACCTGTGGCCCAGGTGAGAATTCTGGGGCAGAGAGAGGATAAGTAACTTTCCCTCATTTCCAGGGCTGTGGAGACACTTATTATGTCCCAAGAACTTCATAAACATGAATTTGTTTACACAGAATTCATGCAAATAAATTATAAGCTTTCTCTTACTGAAAATAGAGCTATACCTTAGTTATTTGTCTTCTGAAGACTGATATAAAATAGCAAAGCAAGCATTTCTGGAGCTAAGGTTTGCACTTCCCCTAAAACATCCACAGGCAACAAAGAGAAGTTTTGTGATAGAGTTGATACTGAATTTAGTCCCTGAATTTAGAAAAGGTAGTTGACAAAGAGTTGAGGGAGGATGTTCCAGGCCAGGAGAAAGTAAGAGACAAGACAAAGATAATTGGAATGCAGGGGCATCTGAGTGGGGAGTGAGCAGGCTAGTGTGGCTCCTGTAGGGTGAAAGATGAGCTCCATAAAGTAGGCAGGGACCCATCAGCAAAGGCCTTGAATGTGAGGTGAGGAAGCCAGGGAACAATTGCCAATTTTTGAAGACTCCAGTTTGTCCTGGATTGATGGCCAGGTAGTTCTAAATTGAACTCAGGCTTCCCATTGTTCAGAAGAGACCCACCTTTGGCAAAGCTTCAGTCTGAAAAACTTTTAGAAGTTCATTAAAAATCTCAAAAGCTTTTTTTCAAACACCAAAAGGCCCCAGCACTTCATTTAAATGTAAATATACTTGAGAGTTCAAATTCTAAGATTTAAGAATGAAAGGGAATAAATGCTTGGAAATAAATGTTTTTGTTTTGTTTTGTTTTGTTTTGTTTTCAGAAAAAGACATGGAAAGTGTTGAAGAGGGAGGACCCAGGAAAGACAAGAATGTATCCAGTGCTGTGGGTGGGTTTTTGGAAATCATCTGAGCCATCACTGCAATTCTCTGGTGCGGCTCATAAGTCAGGGAACTCAGAAGCTGACAACAGAGAAAAGAGCTGATGGACATCGAAATACAAGAGAATAAAACCACGGAATGAAAGCTCAGCTCACCTCACATTCAAGGGTTTGGGCAGAGTTTTGCTTCCAGGTGGCTGTTTGTATTAGAAATCTGTCAGGTCTGGATGCATGACGGAGGGGTGTCCGAACTGAATGGTCTGCAGAGAAGCCCTGGTCCCATCCAGATGGCGCTCGTGCTTACTTACGCGGTGATGGTCACCATTTTTCTTCCCCTTCCCAGTATCTTCCCTGTCAGTGCCCCCTTCTAGAACTTCAGCAGGAAATCAGTATTATAGAATAGTGTCTCAAAGACAAAGGAAGTATTGGATGCACAGCCTTTTAATATTGCCATTTTGAAAAAAAAATGCAAGAAACTATGAAAACAAGGTTAAAGTGTAAACTTACCATTGTTTATAATGAAGAAATATACACAGTAGATATTTCTAAATGTTACGCCTTCCTCAATCTCCAAACCAGCTTATGAGACATTATTTTTTATTTTGCTAAATTCTATATTGTTTATAAGATATATAAGAAATACAGAGTTTTTGGGGTGCCTGGGTGGCTTAGTCGTTAAGCGTCTGCCTTCGGCTCAGGTCATGATTCCAGGGTCCTGGGATCAAGTGGAGAGCCTGTTTCTCCCTCTCCTACTCCCCCTGCTTGTGTTCCCTCTCTGTGTCAAATAAATAAATAAAATCTTTAAAAAAAAGAAATACAGAGTTTTTTTGTTTTTTATAAAAATTGTATGTTAAACACCTACATTGTTTATATGTTTCTATAAAAACTGTTTTATAGTAAGACAAAATTATTTAATAATTTTAGAAGTTACAAAATAAGCAATAAAAATGTATCTATAAACTCATCACAAAGAGATGAAAGCTGTTAATATGTTGGTTCAGACTTTTTCAGCCTTATACCATTAATAAACACAAAATTCTTGACAAAACTGGAATCATGTCACATGTAAATTACATTTAAAGATCTGTATTATGTAAATGTTTCTATAAAAGAATAAAATTTTTAACATTATACATATTTATAATTTTTAAAATAGAAAAAAATTAAACTCTATTAAAGTGGATTAAAATTTAAGGTCTTCACCTTGTTCCCCAAAATTGTTGTCCTAAGGGCTTTTAGAATCCTAAATATGATGTTTGTATCTTTCTGAGAATCTTGACATGATCCTGAGTATTCTTGAAAATTGCCTGCATAGTATGGAACTAAATTAAAGGGTCATTTTTTTTTACCTCATATGCCCATTTGAGTTTGGCTGGACTAATTAGACAGTTTATGAAAAGCAGAGGTGCCATTTTGGGGGTTTTCAAACATAAAACAGAAGTTTTTCTTTATTAAATAGAAAAATTTATGTATTAGTTAAATATAAATAAGTATCATATTGTGACTTTAAATTATAATCTCCAGTCAATGTGGTATAGTCCTTAGGTGTTAAAGTAAATCCGTAGAGAATGACATACGAAATCCACAATCCTGACCTGATGGGCATGAAACATGGTGGTCAGGGAGCTGTTTCACAGATGATGCTTAACCTAAACCCAGCCATGTTATTTCCCCCAACGCTTTAACTATCCCTACAGTTCACACAACACCCTTCATTCCCCCAAGCATTCCCAGTGTCAGGTGCTAGACACCAGTGACACTTAGGAATTGGATAAGGCTAGGGAGAGGTTGAAGACACCTGCCATCTTTATAAAAACTGAATGTTTAATTGCTAGGTGTTTTGTCCCTGCAAATCACATGGCTTTGTGTAGGCAACACATCCAGGCTTGGGAGACAGCATCATACAGTGGGTACAGTATGACGTGGGAGAAAGCCTGAGCTTTAGAAGAAACAGCCCCAGGTTTTCTGTGCAGGCCACATAACATCCTTGATCTCAGTTTTACAACCTTATTTTACATGTTTCAAAAATCTAAAAACAAAGAAAAAACATTGTAAAAGAGTAGTAATATTTCCAATAATTCCATAATACAGAGATAACCACTTTCAGGGTGTTGATATATTTCTGTCCAACTAAATATACAAAATTGGAATAACATGAACACTGTCTTATTTTTTAAAAAGCCATGAGGTCTTTATTCTATTTGAAAAAAGTGCATAGCATTTGTCATATCTATACAAGATAATTTGTTGAATTATTCCCCGAATGTGGGATGTGTGTATTGTTTACCATCATTCATAATTATAAAAAAATATTCTGGTAAACACAACATCCTTGTCTGAATTCCAAATTAATCCGCAGGATGGAATTCAAGAAGGGTCTTTACTGACTTAAAAAAAATAAGTGAAGACATAGACAGATATTACCAAATTGTTTTTCTTAATATTATATAATTTTACATCTTCATCCAGTCATGAATGAGGCCTGTGTCAATACACATCTTCAGTGTGCCTGTTAATTTTCCTCAAACTGCCACTTTGACAGAAAATACGCCATTTTATGATTATTTAATTCATATTTATTTGGTTGCTAGTGACACTGAAGAATTTTTTTCATATGTCTATGGGTAATTTGTATTTCTTCTGCTGCAAAGTTTTTGTCCATATACTTTGTCCATTTATCAACCTGGGTGCTAGAATATTTAATAACATTTTACTGTGTATGATTATAAAGTTACTATGAATAATGTGTTTGATAATAAATAATTAATTGACTAATTTTAGAACATATAAAAATAAATCAGCAATAAAATCTCATCTATAAACTTACTACATGAAGATGACAACTGTAATATGCCAGTTCCTTATTTACCAATCTTACGCTGTAAACACTCATTCAAACACACACATTCATGCGCACATGCAATTCTTGACAAAGCTGTAATCATGTGTGTAAAAGTTTATCTGCATCCACTTACTTTTAATCTGCGTGTGTCTGTATATTTATGGTGGGTTTCTTACAGACATACGTTTAGGTTGTATTGCATCCACTCTGACAATCTCTTTAAATGGTGGATTTGAGCTGTTGATGTTCAAGGTGATTATTGATATAGCCGGATTCAACCAAACCAATGTTTTCTATTTACTGCCTTTATTCCTTGTTCTTCTTCTTGTCATTCACTCTTTTTCTACCTTTGTGGTTTTAATTGAGAATTTTATATGAATCCATTTTCTCCCTTAGCCTATCAATTATATTTCCTTTAATACTTTTTTAAGTGGTTGACCTAGAGTTTACAATATACATTTACAACTGATCCAAGGCCACTTTCTTTTTTTTTTTAAGGACTTTATTTATTTATTTGACAGAGAGAGACACAGTGAGAGAGGGAACACAAGCAGGGGGAGCGGGAGAGGGAGAAGAAGGCTTCCCGCTGAGCAGGAAGCCCGATGCGGGGCTCGATCCCAGGACTCTAGGATCATGACCTGAGCTGAAGGCAGACGCTTAACGACTAAGCCACCCAGGTGCCCCCCAAGGCCACTTTCAAATAACACTATGCTACTGTATGGGTAGTGTGAGTACCATATAATAACAAAATAATCCTAACTCTTCTTCCCTCCTGTCCCTGTATAATTGCTGTCATTCATTTCACTTATGTGTGTGTGTGTATATATATATATACATATATATATATGCATGCATAAACATATATATATACAAATATATATGATATATACATAAGCATACATAATCAAATACATTGTTGCTATTATTATTTTGAGCATACCATTACTTGTTACATCAATTCAGAATAAGAAAAATAAAAGTTTTTATCTTACGTTCACCTATTCCTTCTTTGATGTTCTTCCTTTCTTTATATGGGTTCGTTTTCTGACATATCATTTTCCTTCTCTCTGAAGAACTCCTTTTAATATGTCTTGCAAGCAGGTCAACTGCCAACAAATTCCTTTAATTTTTGTTTGCCTGAGAAAGTCTTTATTTCTTTTTCATTTTTGAGGATAATTTCATAGAGTACAGAATTATAGATAAGTAGTTTCTTAAGATTCTTTTAGTCTCAACAATTTAAATATTTCACTCCATTCTTTTCTTGCTTGTATGGTTTCTGATGTCAGATGTAATTCTTATCTTTGTTCCTCTGGCTTTTTTCAGGATTTTTTTATCATTGATTTTATGTAGTTGGAAGATGATATGTCTAGGTGCAGTTTCTTTTAACATTTATCCTGCCTAGTGTTCTCTAGCTTCCTGGATCTGTGGTTTGGTGTCTGGCATTAATTTGGAGAAAGTCTCAGTCATTATTGTTTCAAATATTTCTTCTGTTCTTTTCTCTCTTTTTTTTTACATTAGATGTATGTTATACCTTATATGGTTGTCCTACAGTTCCCAGATATTCTGTTCTGTTTTTTTTTCTCAATCTTTGTTTTATATCCTTTTCAGTTTTGAAGATTTTTATTGCTACATCCTCAAACTCAGAGATTCTTTCCTTAGGCATGTCCATTCTACTAATAAGTTCATCAAAGTATTCTTTATTTCTGTTACAGTGTTTTGATCTCCAGCATTTCTGTTTGGTTCTTAGGATTTCCAACTCTGATTATATTGCCCATCTGCTCTTGAATGTTGTCTCCTTTATCCATTCACCTTTAGCATATTAATCATAATTGTTTTAAATTCCTGGTCTGATAATTCCAACATCCCTGCCATGTCTGATTCTGATGCTTGCTATGTCTCTTCAAATTGCAGTTTTGCCTTTTGGTATGCCTTGTAATTTTTTTTCTTGATAGCTGGACATAAAAGTAAAGGGAACTACTGTAAATAGGGCTTTAACTAATGTGATAATAAAGTGTAGGGGTAGAAGCATTCTATAACCTATGGTTAAATCTCCATCTTTTATTAAGCCTATGCCTTTAGTCTATGAAACCCATGACTGTTTCTCAGAGTTTTTTTTCTCCCCACATAGGTACTGTAGGATGGCTAGTGTGGACTAGAATTGGTATTTCCCTTCTCCCACATGGAAGGCTAGAGCTGACTGGAGTTGGAGATTTCCTTTCCTCCAGGTTTTAAGCTCTGATAATAGGCCAGCTGGTAAGGCTCTGATTAATTTCTCCTGAGGGCAGTCCCTCAGGTGTATTTCAAAATGGTCCCTTTTCCCCACCCCCTGCCAGAAGGATGAGAGGATTTTTCTCTGATATTTACTATGAAAACCTGTTTGTGCTATTGAGTACTTGTTAAGATGCAGTGGCAAATTCCAAGTTCCTTATATGTGAAACCATAAACCAAAAGTTCATAAAAATGTATCTAATTTTTTCACTTAACATTAATTTTTGAGCATTTCTTCTATGATTAAATACTTTGTTAAAGTACACTATCAATTTATGAATAATGTTACTTCATATGGGAGTATCATTACATATTTAATCAAATTATCTTGTATATTTGTATGTTCTGCCCTTTCTCTGGATGAAAATCCTTGCACATAGATGTTTAACTGTAACTCAGTGTAAAACATTGTTCCTCGTCTCCAAAAGTCAACAAGCTAGTTTAATAGCATTCAAAGATTTGAATAACCTTTAGAGACAATAATGGAAGAAGTGTTACAAAGCAGTGTTTTAAGTAGACAGTGTTTGGAGAGTTTGAAGGACAGAAGAAGGCTTCTTGATTCTCTATGTGGTCTGTATGGGATTGTACCAGAGGCAATCCACTTGAGAACATTTCCCCCACTTCATACTCTCTGTTGTCCCTGACTCAGGACTCTCTCCACTATGAAATGGCCTCTTCATCATGAGAGATCTGACCTTGAAAACATTCTACTTTTATCAAGGTATATTTGTATAATATTCATTCAATCTTAGACATTAATCATTTATAAAATACTCCCTACATCTTATCTCCCCTCATTCCTTGGTGATGCTTTCTTCTTTTTCACAGAATTTATCACTACCAGACATTACATCATATGTTTATTTGTTTACAACCATGTGTTATGTTTATTTCCTACTGGAATACTAGCTCCCAGAGGGCAGAGGTGAATCATTTGTTTTATTCATCATTGAATCCTCCAAACCTAGAACTGTTCCTAACACAGAAAATGTAGTCAAAGATATTTTTAAATATGCAAATGAATACATAAATGTAAAACACCTTGTGTATGTAATAAAATACTTCCTTGTATAAATAGAAAATTTCATTTTATCCCTCCAATATCTTTGTGGTATGGGTAGCTGATTCCCAATTGCATGCATTGTCTGCTACATATTCAGCCTCTAGTAAGAGTGTCTTTGATAGTCTGGCACACCCTCTAATGTGTTAGCACCACAAGAGGTACTGAGATTCCACTGATACCAGCAGTGCTTATCTTCATCATTTTCACCAATACCCTCCTACTTATTACTGTGGACCCTCAATCCCCCGTTCTTTGACTTCTTAGCTTTCCTTATCCTTCGACTAAAACCATCAGAGTTTCCTATACCCACAGTAATATTATGGGCACCCTTGTCCTTGGAATCTCGTGAGTATGTTTTATGTTAGCCTCATAGGCAACAGTCAACCATATTTTCTACCATGCCTTTCTTGCTTTCTCAGATGTGAGTTAGGAGATCACCTCTCTCTTCTAACCATTTCACCCATTTCAGTTTCATACATGTCTCATTATATATTCCATCAACTTCAGATGGCCAACATTATTAGGAGTCCCCATTAAAACAAAAGTAGGGGGGCACCTGGGTAGTTCAGTCAGTTGAGCATCCGACTCTTGATTTCAGCTCAGGTCATGATCTCAAGGTCCTGGGATTGAGCCCCAAATTGGGCTCCATGCTCAGCGGTGAGTCTGCTTGAGGAGACTCTCCCTCTCCCTCTGCCCCTCCCCCCCTTGCATGCTCTCTCTCTCTTTCTAAAATAAATAAGTAAATCTTTTTAAGAAAGTAAGAATAACTAATCATAGCTCAACATATATTTTTAAATTATTGAATCATAAACTATAGGTGAATGAATGAATAAACATATAAATGCATTTTCACATAAGATAAATCCTTTGACTAAAAGAATTCATCATTATTTTTATCAATTTTGCTCGAATTTCAATAACTGGGGATTTGGAGGGGGTGAGTTTCAATAATGTGAAATCATTATTTTATCATTTTATCTGCATTTTCATAAGAAAACTATGCTAAAAGGAGACTTTGTACATTTTATAACTATCTTTCTGGTTCTGGATGAAATTTTCAAAACTTGTGGCACCTGGGTAGCTTAGTCGGTTAAGCATCTGCCTTTGGCTCAGGTCATGATCTCAGGATCCTGGGATGGGGCCCCATATTGGACTCCTTGCTCAGCAGGGTGTCTGCTTCTCCCTCTCCCTCTGACCCTCAGCCTGCTGTGCTCTCTTTCTCTCTCTGTCTCTCAAATAAATAAATAAAATCTTTAAAAATTTTTTTCAAAACTTTTTTCCAAAGGTCTTTCTTTGTAAAGCATACAGAGTAACTTAAAGAAGTATGAATTTTTTATATTAGTATTTAGCACTTGTTGAACATAGGCTCCTTGACAGGCATTGCACAAACTCATTTCCTTCTCACAAAAGCTTTATGTTGTAGAACATTTGTCAGAATAGGCTAGATTAAACTATGGTAACTAACTCGATATTTCAAGGGTTTAACACAACAAAGCTTTATTTCTCATTCATAATGCATGTTTAATGAGGATAGGCAAAGGACTCTGAACCACAGTCACTCAGGGGCCCAAGTTTATAGAAGTTCTGCCATATTATATCAACTCCAATGGGAAAATGTGCTTCCACCATCACTAATCAAGAAAAGAGAACAAGTACATTTTTCTCAGAACCATCCACCTTTACAGAATTTGAGTTAATTCCATCTTTGCCACAGAAATAGGGCAAGTGCAGGTTCAACTAAAGGATCATTTTAAAGCCTGTCTGCTGTTTATTTGCACTGACATTGCCTTCTGGCTTTGATATAATATGCAGAGAAGAATTTAACTGGTAGATATTTTGATGGTTATATACCTCAACATTTTAATAGTGAATTATTAGAAATTACTATACTTCCCCAAATCTTATAACTTTGGTTTTTGAATCAGTAATGACATATCCTGCTTATCATCTCTTTCAGGAATATGTGATCTTGAGTCCTATTTCAACTACTCAAAAATTGTGTGATATTTATATTTTTTTCTGAATGAATTTCATTTTTTTCCCATATGCAATAACTACTTCATAGGACTGTGGGTAGAATTATATCTTTACAAATGTATGTAATATATGTACATAGAATTATATATGAAAAATGTAATGTCTAGCATATACCTGACACATAATTGATGTTTAATGATGTTACCTCTTATGATAGAGCCAAATATTCATAGACTTAAGAGTGTCTGAGAACTATATTAATAAAATATAGATGGACCATACTATGGAAATTTCAAAGAATAGGATCCTTTTTTAAAGGACTCACAAACCAAGGAGAAAACTGTTCAAGATTTCAAGGCATATTAGTGCTAATATACTCTTAAGGTTTTAGATTCCTGTTATTTGGTAAAGAGCCACAAGTTTTACTATTTTTTGCATTGATTATGCCAAATTATCCTTGTATTTAGAAATTGTAAAGCTGAAGTAAGAGTTAGAGATAGTTTTTGATGATTTAGGTAGAGACTGTTATGATATTTCCAAATATATTTTTAAATACTAGAACAGCCTAAAAAAATGAATGTTGGGTAAAGGTAAAAAAATGAGTGGCCCATTCTAAAAGCAGCATGTTGAGTTGCACCATATCCCTGCTTGTTCAATAGATCTTGATAATATAATTTGGACAACACATTGGTTAAGTTCATTTTTTAAATGTCTATCAAATTGCAAAGGTTTTCTTTCATGTTCAGTGATTACGCTTCTAGAATTTAAGCAATTTCTGTACTAACACTTTCAAGATGATACCATAAGGTAATTTTTATATTTTGGTTTAAAGCAAAGTAGTAGAAATAATTTAAATGTCTATCAATATGGTACTGATTATGCTGCACCTATAAAATAGAGAAGACAATTTTATTTAATAGTGTTCTGGATAATAATTAGTAAATATTGCTCAACTGTTTCCTAAAATAGAGGAAAGGCTAGCATCCTCTACTCCATCAAAAAATAGATCTTGATAAAACTTGTATCAAATTTAAGGTCTACCAAGGAGGCATACGGTGTGTTTTCACACATTGTAGAATATATTAAATTTTATGTTTCAGGGAAATATCCACATAGAAATGCCTCAGGTTCCTTGAGCTTGGTGTCACTCTACCTAGAATTTTCTGACCCTCAGAGAATTAAGTGGTTGACAATGCCCATTTAAGTTTCAGCTCACATATCATCCTCAATGTAGAGCTAAGTTACATTGCTGGTAGAGAAACAAAATGGTACAACCATTTGCTAAAACCTTTTTGGATATTTCTAAGAGAGTTCTCACACTAATATTATGACTCAGCAATTTTATTCTTTAGTGTCACATTATTTCTTCCTTTGATGACAAAATGAGGAATTTTTTCCTTCTTTTTACTTAAAAATGTTCACTTCATTTTTGGTGTTCAAAAGTTTGGCCATAATGTATCCAAGACCCATTTTCTGTATCCTGCTTAGTGTTTGCTGAACTACTGGAATCTATAAGATGATATATTAATAAGTTTTTATAAACTCTAGACTTTTTTTTAAACACTGGCTCTGACCCATTCTTTCCTCTCCATCTAAGTCTCTCTTCACATATATGAAAAATATTTTGGCTGTATCCCATGCGTCTCTTACACTTTTTTGTTTGTTTGTTTTTTCCATTGTGTGTGTGTGTGTGTGTGTGTGTGTGTGCGCTTTAGTTTTGGTACATTCTCTATTAATTTATTTTTGAGGTTATCAGTTCTGATTTTATCAGTGCCCTGCATGCTGCTAAATCATCCAATGAGTTATTAATGCTAGCTTTATATGCATTTTCTCAGTTCTAGGGTACCCATTTGAGTTATATATATATATATATATTCATCTATTGAATATATATATATATATTCAATTCAATTCAATATATGAATATATATATATATATTCATCTATTGAAATTCTTTGTCCTTTTATCAAATTTATCTACCTTTGCCTCTATTTCTTAACATAATAATTCTAGGTTTAAAATGTTTTTGTTAGTCACCGTACAGTACATCATTAGTTTTTGATGTAGTGTTCCATGATTCATTGTTTTCATATAACACCCAGTGCTCCATGCAATACATGTCCTCCTTAATACCCACCACTGGGCTAACACATCCTCTCACCCCCCTCCCCTCTAAAACCCTCAGTTTGTTTCTCAGAGTCCATAGTCTCTCGTGGTTTGTTCATCTCTCCCTCGGATATCCCCCCCTTCATTTTTCCCTTCCTTCTCCTAATGTCCTCCACGCTATTCCTTATGTTCCACAAATAAGTGAAACCATATGATAATTGACTTTCTCCACTTGATTTATTTCACTTAGCATAATCTCCTCCAGTCCCATCCATGTTGATGTAAAAGGTGGGTATTCATCCTCTCTGATGGCTGAGTAATATTCCATTGTATATATGGACCACATCTTCTTTATCCATTCATCTGTTGAAGGGCATCTCGACTCTTTCCACAGTTTGGCTATTGCAGACATTGCTGCTATGAACATTGGGGTGCATCTGGCCCTTCTTTTCACTACATCTGTGTCTTTGGGGTAAATACCCAGTAGTGCAATTGTGGTCGTAGGGTAGCTCTATTTTTAATTTTTTGAGGCACCTCCACACTGTTTTCCCAAGTGGCTGTACCAACTTGCATTCCCTCCAACAGTGTAAGAGGGTTCCCCTTTCTCCACCTCTCCAGCATTTGTTGTTTCTTGCCTTGTCCATTTTTGCCATTCTAACTGGTGTAAGGTGGTATCTCAATGTGGTTTTGATTTGAATTTCCCTGATGGCTAATGATGATGAGCATTTTTTCATGTGTCTGTTAGTCATTTTTATGTCTCCTTTTGAGAAGTGTCTGTTCATGCCTTCTGCCCATTTTTTGACTTGATTATTTGTTTTTTGGGTGTTGAGCTTGAGAAGTTCTTTATAGATCTTGGTTATTAGCCCTTTGTCTATAGTGTCATTTGCAAATATCTTCTCCCATTCTGTGGGTTGCCTCTTTGTTTTGTTGACTGTTTCCTTTGCTGTGCAGAAGCTTTATATCTTGATGAAGTCCCAAAAGTTCATTTTTGCTTTTGGTTCACTTGCTTTTGGAGATGTATCTTGAAAGAAGTTGCTGTGGCCAATGTCAAACAGGTTACTGCTTATGTTCTCCTCTAGGATTTTGATGGATTCCTGTCTCACATTGACGTCTTTCATCCATTTTGAGTTTATGTTTGTGTATGGTGTTAGAGAATGGTTGGGTTTCATTCTTCTGTATATAGCTGTCCAATTTTCCCAGCACCATTTATTGAAGAGACTGTCTTTCCATTGCATATTTTTTCCTGCTTTGTCAAAGATTATTTGACCATAGAGTTGAGATCCATATCTGGGCTCTCTATTCTGTTCCATTGGTCTATATGTCTTTGTTCCAGTACCATGCTGTCTTGGTAATCACAGCTTTGTAATATAGCTTGAAATCCAGCAAGTTAATGCTCCCAGCGTTGTTTCTCTTTTTCAACATTTCCTTGGCGATTCAGGGTCTTTTCTGATTCCATACAAATTTTAGGATTGTTTGTTCCAGCACTTTGAAAAATGTCATTGGAATATAGAACATTCCACCCTAAACCAACAGAATACTCATTCTTCTCAAGCACACATGGAACTTTCTGCAGAACAGACCACATACTGGGTCACAAATTAGGTCTCAACCAATACCAAAAGATTGAGATTATTCCCTGCATATTTTCGGACCATAATGCTTTAAAACTGGAACTCAATCACAAGAAAAAATTTGGAAGAAATTCAAACACTTGGAAGGTAAGACCACACTGCTCAAGAATGATTGGGTCAACTAGGACATCAAAAAAGAACTTAAACAATTCATGGAAACCAATGAGAATGAAAACACATCAGTCCAAAACCTGTGGGATACTGCAAAGGCAGTCCTAAGGGGGAAATACATAGCCATCCAAGCCTCACTCAAAAAAATAGAAAAATCCCGAATTCACCAACTAACTTTACACCTTGAAGAACTAGAGAAAAAGCAAAAAACGATGCCTAAACCACGCATTAGAAGATAAATAATTAAGACTAGAGCAGAGATCAATGAATTAGAAACCAGAAACACAGTAGATCAGATCAATGAAACTAGAAGCTGGTTCTTTGAAAGAATTAATAAGGTTGATAAACCACTGGCCAGACTTATACAAAAGAAAAGAGAAAGGACCCAAATTAATAAAATTATGAATGAAAGGGGAGAGATCTCAACTAACACCAAGGAAATAGAAACAATTATATGCCAATAAATTAAGCAACCTGGAAGAAATGGATACCTTCCTGGAAACCTACAAACTATGAAGACTAAAACAGGAAGAAATTGACAACCTGAATAGGCCAATAACCAGTAGTGAGATTGAAGCAGTGATCAAAAACTTCCCAAAAAACAAGAGTCCAGGGCCTGATGGATTCCCTGGGGAATTCTACCAAACATTCAAAGAAGAAATAATACCTATTCTCCTGAAGCTGTTTCAAAAAATAGAAACAGAAGGGAAGCTTCCAGACTCATTCTATGAGGCCAGTATTACCTTAATCCCCAAACCAGGCAAAGGCCCCATCTAAAAGGAGAATTTCAGACCGATATCCCTAATGAATATGGATTCCAAAATTCTCAACAAAATTCTAGCTAATAGGATCCAACTATACATTAAAAGGATCATCCACCATCACCAAGTGGGATTTATCCCTGGGATGCAAGTTTGGTTCAACATTCACAAATCAATCAATGTGATAGAACACATTAATAAGAAAAGAGAGAAGAACCATATGGTCCTCTCAATTGATGCAGAAAAAGCATTTGACAAAATACAGCATCCTTTCCTGATTAAAACTCTTCAGAGTATAGGGATAGAGGAAATATTCCTCAAGATCATAAAATTCATCTATGAAAAACCCAGAGTGAATATCATCTTCAATGGGGAAAAGCTGAGAGCCTTTCCCTTAAGATCAGGAACACAACAAGGATGCCCACTCTTGCCACTATTGTTCAACATAGTACTAGAAGTCCTAGCAACAGCAATCAGGCAACAAAAAGAAATAAAATGTATTCAAATTGGCAAAGAAAAAGTCAAACTCTAACTTCACATGACATGATACTTTATGTGGAAAATCCAAAAGACTCCACCCCCAAATTACTAGAACTCATGCAGCAATTCAGTAATGTGGCTGGATACAAAATCAATGCACAGAAATCAGTTGCTTTCTTATACACTAAAAATGCAACTGTAGAAAGAGAAATTAGAGAAACGATTCCATTTACAATAGCACCAAAAACCATAAGATACCTCAGAATAAACCTAACCAAAAAGGTAAAGGATCTGTACTCTAAGAACTGCAGAACACTCATGAAAGAAATTGAAGACACAAAAAGATGGAAAAACATTCCATGCTCATGCATTGGAAGAATAAACATTTTTTTGGTTTCTTTTTTAAGATTTTATTTATTTATTTATTTGAGAGAGAGAGAGATTGAGAGAGAGAAAAAGCAAGAGAGGGGAGAGGGCCAGAGGGAGAAGCAGGCTCCCCGCTGAGCCGGGAGCCCAATGTGGGACTCAATCCCAGGACTCCAGGATCATGACCTGCACCAAAGGCAGTTGCTTAACTGACTGAGCCACCCAACCTCCCCAAAATAAACATTGTTAAAATGTCTATGCTGCCCAGAGCAATCTATACCTTCAACACCATCCTGATCAAAATTCCAATGACACTTTTCAAAGCAGTTATATTCACAGCGAAACTGAGTGGAAAGTAGACAGATTCCCCACCCATAGGCCCCTGCCCCCATACATTCATAACCTCCTCCATCGTCAGTACCTTCGACCAGAGTGGCACATTTGCTATAATTGATGAACTTACACTGACACATAGTCATCACCCAGAATCCATAGTTTACATTAGGGTTCACTCTTGTTGTACATTCTATGAGTTTGAACAAATGTATAATGACATGTAGCCATCATTATCCATACACACAATGACATGATCGATCATGGATTTCAATATGTATGAAAATACAGACTATCTTCACTGTCCTAAAAATCATCTGTGCTTTGCTTATTCATCCTTCTCCCTTCCCTTCCCTTGCCCTCCCTTACCTGGCAACCTCTGATCTTTTTCCATCTCCATAGTTTTGCCTTTCCAGATGTCATATAGTTAGAATCATACAGTATGTGGCCTTCTCAGATTGGCTTATTTTACTTAGTAATGTGCATTTAAGATTGCTCCATGTCTTTTCATGACTTGATAGCTTATTTCTTTTTAACAATGAATAATATTTCATTGTCTGGATATACCACGGTTATTGATCCACTCACCCGGTGAAGAACATCTTGGTTGCTTCCAAGTTTTGGAAATTATGAATAAAGCTGCTATAACTGTACTATAACTAAACACTCTGTGCATATTTTGCAAGGACACAAGTTTTCATCTTCTTTGGGTAAACACCAAAGAGTGTGATTGCTGGATCTTATAGTAAGAGTATGTTTAGTTTTGTAAGAAACTACCAAACTGTCTTCCAAAGTGGAAGTATAATTTTACTTTCACACCAACAGTGTATAACAGTTCCTGTTGTTCTGCATCTTCACCAGCATTTGGTGTTGTCAGTGTTCTGGATTTTAGCCATTCTAATAGGTGTGTGGTGGTATCTCATTGTTGTTTTAACTTGCAATTCCCTTTGACATAGTGTGGAGCATCTCTTCATATGTTCATTTGCCATCTTTATATTTTCTTTGGTCAACCGTCTGTTAAGGCCATTGTTTATTTTAATTTTTTAATCAAGTCATTTATTTTCTTATTGTTGAGTTTTAAGGGTTCTTTGTATATTTTGGATAATAGTCCTTTATCAGATGTGTCTTTTGCATATATTTTTCCCAGTATGTGACTTGTCCTCTTGATATTGTCTTTAACAAAGCAAAAGTTTTAAATTTTAATGAAATCCAGCTTATCAATTGCTTCTTTCACAGATTACATTTTTCACTGTTTTATGTATAATGTTATTGTCATACTTAAGGTATGTTAAGCTTTTTTCTATATTATCTTCTAAGGGGATTTAGAGTTTGCATTTTACATTTACACCAGTGATTCATTTTTAGTTAATTTTTGTGAAACATGTATGATGTGTGTCTAAATTTTGTTTTTCATGTGGATATCAAATTGTTTCAGCACCTTTGGTGAAAAGATTATCTTTGATATACTATATTGCCTTCGCTCTTTCATCAAAGATGAGTTGACTATATCTATATTGATCTAGTTCTGGGTTCTCTATTCTGTTCCATGGATTTATTTGTTTACTCTTTGGCAATACTATACTGTCATGATTACCAAAGCTTTATTTTAAGTCTTGAAGTTAAGTAATGTCAATCCTCCAACTTTGTTCTTTCCTTCAATATTGTGTTGACTATTCTGGGTCTTTTGCCTCTCTATATAAACTGTAGAATCATTTTGTAAATATCCATAAAATAACGTGTTGGCATTTTGATTGGGATTACATTGAATCTGTATACCAAGTTGGGAAGAATAGAATTTGACAATATTTAGTCTTCTCATCCATGAACATAGACAATCTCTTCATTTATTTGTTTCTTCCTTGATTTTGTTAGTTTTGTAGTTTTCCTCATATAAATCTTGCACATATTTTGTTAGATTCATATCTAAATATTTCAGTTTTGGGGTGCTAGTGTAAATGGTATTGTCTTTTGAATTTCAAACTCCACTTGTTCGTTGTTGGTATATAGGAAAGCAATTGACTTTTTATATCGACTTTGTAGCCTGCAACCTTACAATAATCATTTAGTAGTTCCAGGAGGGTTTATTTGTGTTGATTCTTTTGGATTTTCTAAATAAACAATAATGTTATCTGTGAACAAAGACCGTTTTATTTCTCCCTTTCCAATCTGTATACCTTTTATTTCTCATTCTTATCTTATTGCATTAACTAGTACTTCCAGTACCATGTTGAAATTGAGTCATGAGAGGGGATATCCTTGCCTTGTTCCTGATCCTGGTGGAACCCTAGTTATTTTTAAATATTTTTCTATTAACTCCACTATTTGGATTCATATATGATCTGTTTCTAATTTGCTTATTTATGTCTTCATTATCATACACATTTTCATACATATTTGTGTATCTAGTCACTTTTTAAAAAATTTTACTGTCTGTTAGACTTAAGATATCAGGTACTGTAAATGCTAGGTTGCCTTTTAAGTAAGATTCAGCCTACCTCAAGTTCATCTCTATACCTTTCTGGGATATTGGTATAGCCTTTTTGGGATATTGGTATAGCCTGGAAGACTATGGCCTTTCTGGGATATCAGTATAGCCTGGAAGACTTCCGTCTCTTCATCTCTGAAAGAAACTGGGAGAGACAGTTTTGTTTTTCAGATTTTTTAGCTTCTTGCCTCACACAGTTTTACAAGCTGAGAAGTGTAAGGAGGAAAACAGCTATGTGCTTGTGGCAAGAATACTCACCCTATCAAGACTTTGTGTCCCTTCTTCCATGAGACTGCAGGGGTTTTGATTCTGTCTTTTGGAAGCTTTGGGCTCAGCTTCCCATGATTCTCAAGAATGGAAAATGTTGTTCCAGGGGAATCAATGCTATGAATTCGGACTTCTTCTGGTTTCCAATCTATCACACAGCACACTGTACAATTGCCAAACATTCCACAGGTTCCTCTTTCCTTCAGTAGAGTCACCTCTTGGATTTTCTTTTATTTTGTACAGTCTCTTTTGTCTTTATAAACATGATTCTCAGGCTGCACTCAAAATTAGTACATGACCCAGGGAAGAAAATAGCCATAAATCATCACCTTACTTATAAAGTGCTCTCTATTATATGAAATTTTATTTCATCTTGACTTTATTGCTTCTACAACTCTCCACTGTCTTCAAAATGTGAATTTTGAAATTTATTTTTTTTTCCTAATTTGTGCAATGGGAGCATTGACATATCATGAACTGTTTCATCCTCTCTAAAAGTACAAGCCTGAGACATTATTTAGGTTCATCAGATTGTTAAGAAAATATAAATTTGGGGCACCTGGGTGGCTCAGTTGGTTAAGCATCTGCCCTTGGCTCAGGTCATGATGCCAGGGTCTAGGATACAGCCCCATGTCCGGCTCTCTGCTCAGTGAGAAGTCTGCTTCTCCTTCCCCCTCTACCCCTCCCTGCCCATTCCTGCTCTCTCTCTCTCTCAAATAAATAAATAAAATCTTGAAAAAAATAAAATTCAAAATTTTCATAATTGGTTACATTTGCAAAGCTGTGAATAAAGATACGTTAATATGTTGCTGGTATAAGGTACATGAAGGATAATTTTTCTGTAGCTGTCAATATTATAAATGTTTTTTCTTTGACTCATAAATTATATTTCTAGGAACTTATACCAGCAAAATAAAATATTACAACAGTATTTGTTACCACATTATATCTAATAACAAAAGATTCGAATGAATTAAAATGTCCATCAATAGAATTATAGTTTAAAATGAAATATTCAGCTAATTCCAATAATTATGGAGGTTTTTTTGCCAAATGGCATGGAAAGATAGCCAAGATATATTGCTAAGTGAAAAGATCAATGTGCAGATAGAAGTGTAAAGATATTAATGTTAGTAAAAAATGGGAATTCTAAGAAATATATATTCGTACTTAGTCTTATAACAAATAGCTGGAGATACATAAGAGATTAATAATATTTAACATTTATTGAGATATGAGAGAATAGAAACTGAGTGGATGGAATGTGGAGTGTAGGAAGAAAACTTTTCACTGTATACTTTTATAGATATAGATACACTATGTGAATGTGTAACCCATTCACAAAACATATACATTTAAAAAGTAATGAAATGGTAAAATTCATTATCCTTTTAAGAGAAAAAGTAAGTAACATCACAAATCACATTTAAAACAGAACAAATTTATTACAACTCTAAAATCATACAGTATGTTTTACCCAAGGCTGACCAAAATCTGGAAAAAAACACAGAATGGACTATGAGCCAAATAACTGAGGATTGAAAACACACAGATGATCACTGGCTTCTCTCAGATACCTCAGCAATCTTAACTTTCAAAACTACTTAGATAATGGCAACCACACTCATTGAAGGGAGGGAAAAATCTTTCTAACCCCAGGAAATAAACATTTAATAACCCAAGTCTTAGCGAATCCTACCCACATAACCAAATTGCATTTTTCAGCATTGGTAAGTGTAAGCAAAATCTCCTAGAAGACCAAAACATTTCAGGATAAAATAGATATTATTCTTTATCAAATTAACAGAGAAGTATGGCTGGAAACTTAATGGAAGCTCTAGTCATTAGACCAGCGTACAGAGGAAAAAGAAAAGATGACATGTCCAGGGAGTTTGTATCTTAGAGGCAAAACTTGAAAAACCAGTCTCTAGCCTGATATTTCCCAGAGGAAAAGGAAGATGAGTGTTTTTGCCATTGTTCAATGAAGAACTTGCAACTATTCATTCTTAATATTTGACAGCATCTCAGAATCCAATTACATTTCCTTTGGAGTCTTAGCATCCTCCAAATATTCTATTTTAGTGGACAGAGAAGTGGTTTGAGAGTTGGGGAGGCATAGATTCCAATCTCAGCAGTATCATTAGCTAACCTTGGGGCAATCCATTTCTTCTAGGCATGCATTCATTTCTTCCTCTGAAAAATAAGGTCTTGGATCTAGATAATCTCTATGATGCCTTTGGGCTTCACGTATGATGATTCCATATATTGAAGGAAATAAAAGTCTTTAAGAGTGAGACATTCAAGTGACTCCATTCTTTATATTGAACTGCACAAAGCAGGTCATATAGATTATCTGGTTTACACTCTCAGAAGCAAGCCGGCTTAGGAGTTTAGCTAAGTCCTTTTCTCTTTGGGTCTCAGAGGCCTCAATTGTAGAATAAGGGAATTAAACTAGATAAGCTTAGTACATTTTAAATGAGACACATGACTGATGAGCTCAAGATAAATGAGATTGGATACCTTGATGTTGGAAAGACTTTTGGTTCTGGTAAGTTTATGATTTTATTCATATATTAAATAAACATTGTCCTGACCAAAAATGCTTGATTTAAATATTTAGGGCACTCTTTCTCTGTTCTTTCCCCTTTTTGAGACAGCCATTCTTGACCATACCAGTGCTTACAGAGTATGAGAACAGAAAACAAAAGAAAGAAACAGAGCTGGGGACTCCAGCATTTCTCAGGATGCATCTAAACATGAGCACTAACTGGGACTACTGTATTCTCAACGTGATCTCCTTTCACCAACCAACAACTTCTTGGGGTTAACACAAACATGTTCTGATTAAGTCACTAGTATGTGGAAAAATATGTCTTTCACAATGCTTTCTTCCTTTTTATTTTTGCTACCATTTATGGGACACTTACTAGCTGCCTACATATTATACTAACCCCTGTCTGTATATTATCCCATTTAATCCACATGATGATCCAAAGATGTTAATATTATAACACCATTTTACAATAAAGAAAATTAAGACTTAGAGAGGGAGGCTAAGCTTCTAGCTGCGGTCACACAGGTAGTTTCAAGCATCTCATTCCAGAACTGAGTTTCGAAGTCAGATTTTTAAACTGCAAAGACTACATTGCCACTACATTGCCTTGCCTTGTTTCCATTTAAAAATATTTTCAAACATGAAACATTATTGTCTTCATTCATTTTATGTGTCTCCCTCACTATCTGAGCTTTCACTATCCAAACATTTGCTGTAACAATTTGCAAAAATCTTTTATTAAAAAACTCACCATCCAAACTGAAAACCCACTCTAACAAATCTGTCATGCACACACACATTTGTGTTGTTTGAAAATCTAGGCCAGAGGAAGCAGAGCATGCTGAAGCTTTATCTCAGCTATTCTTCCCACAGGACCCCATCAAGGGCTCATATTGCTTAAATGTGTCATGCTTTACTAATATCTTCCTCACATTATGAAGTGAAATGTTTTAAATAAAGTGCAAAAGTCAATGACTAAAATAAGGAAAATGAATAGATAATTAAATAACTAATTAATTGGAGAGTTCAGCAAAGCCTATACATTAGAGAAAAGTTGGAAGAGTAAAGTGAATTGGGGGAGAAGAAAACCATTATTATCTTCTGAACATATTCCAGTGAGGCCTCCAGTCTATCCCACCACTGTGATGATTGTAAAAATTGTCACCAATGACTCCACATTTCCAAAAACACAGTTGAGATTCAACCAATATTTTATGCAACTTCTCACCAGGATTAGACACAGTTGTTGGTCCAATTATACTCTCTTCACTTTCAACATAGCATGTTCTCAATTTTCCAACATCTGAATGCTGGAGGGACTCAGATGTTAGTTTCTGAAACTTATCTTTTTTCTGCCTATGTTTGTTCCCAAGGTAACCTCACCTAATTTAATTGTTACCTATAAACAGATTAAGTCAATCTTTGGTCTGACTGTTGTACTTCATTGCAACTCTCTGAACCTTGTATTCCTACTTTCTCTCTAGATTAAAAAAAAAAAAACTGATCTGTAGCATTAAATGACTGGTGCAAATGTACCCAATGCATGGCCAATTTTCAAGACACCATTGTGATATTAGCTCTTTTGAACCAAAAGTATTTGTTTTCACACATCACTGGATATCTCTAACTGTATACTTGAAATCTCTCCTTAGGTGTTAAGTAGTCTTCTCAGACACATGACCAAAATACAGTTTTTAAGTTCTCCCTTTCCAAACCTAATCCTCCATAAATCTCATACGACACCATCATTTATCCAATCTCTTATTCAAAATTTCTTGGGGAAAAGTCTAAGACTTTCCCTGTTAACTTTTAGCTTAAAAGGTTCTAAAAGGAGTTTCCTAAACCTCTAAAAACTTGGAGGTAAAATTATTCTGGGACTTTGGAGACTGGCCCAGTTTAATCTCTTGAATAAGGATGTAAACTTGTAGACTCAGAACTTGTTTTTAGACAGATGAGAAAGGCTCAACACTGGAGAACATCTCTTAGAGAAACACATATAATGTTACCTGAAATTTTTTTAGAATCATGATGTAAGGTCATATACAAAAGGGGCAATGATGTGGTAAGAATTGAACTTATATATATATATATATATATATATGTATATATATATATATAGTTTTTTTAATACCTACCCTTGTAAGAGAGTGACATAGACAGCTTTGATGCCCACTACAGGGACTCTGGGAACCAAGGAAAGTCTTGTGAATTAGTGCTACATCTGTTCCTGCTCTGTGTGTCCATATCGTTACTGATAGGATTTTGTATTTTGGGCTAACTAGAGTATACACTTAATCTAATCATGCTTCAGTGTATTTTCATATGTGTTTGTGTGAGCATGTGTTTTCTTCATGACAATTCTTAGCTCACCAGAAAACCTGTCCTTTCATATACGAGCAGGGTTGGAAACCAGAAATAGGTCTAGATTCTCCATATTTATAATAAAAATTTTGAGGGAAGCCTAGGTGGTTCAGTCAGTTAAGCATCTGCCTTTGGCTCAGGTCATTATCCCAGGGTCCTCTGATAGAGTCCCACATTGGGCTCCTTGCTCAGCAGGGAGCCTGCTTCTCCTTTGCCTGCTGCTCCCCCTGCTTGTACTCTCTCTCCCTCTCTCTGACAAATAAATAAATAAAATCTTTAAAAAAAATAAAAATTTTGGAACACATACAGAATTATACAGGATAATAGAACAATATACCCAATATGGAGATTTAATATGTGATAACAAGTTTGAGATGTTAATTTTGGATCTTTTTATTAACATGATTATGCATAGTTTAGTACCCCTACTGGAACCAGTTTCTTTCCTTCTTTTTCAGATATAACCATTACTGTGAAGGTAATATGTATCCCTAGACAAAAGACTTATTTTGTGAATGCCAGTAGTCATGTGCAAGGTATGCAGGTCTTGGTGCTACTAAATTCTGTTGGAAATATGTGTCCTTGTGCATCTCTAATCCTGTAGCAGTTATTGTTGTATCATCCTTACTTCCAGCAATGTCTCCAGCCTGGTTCTAGAGAGAATTTCTAAGAATAGTCTAGCTAGACTGACAGAAATATTCTCCCTTCTTTGGGAAGAGCTCCTTAGGAAATCAAATGTCTGTTCTCCTTTCTCCCACCTCACTTGCATTTTCAAAGGAATGAAAATCATTCTGGAGCACACTTTCAAACAAGTTTTTCAAGGTCCAGTGTTCTTTGATTTTCTCTTCTGCTCCAAAATTCTCTCACATAATCACAGCTATGTTTTGAAATAACTTTGTTCTAAGTATAGAGTGTCCAATTTGTTTATGGTTCAGGTTTGCCCCCTGAAGTAGTGTTGCATATCTCACTAGTACCCTTATATGGAAGAGTTAGGAAAAATCATAACTATATGATCAGATTTGCAAAATATATATATATACTACTTAAAATATACAAGATGATGCTATATTATTATAGTCTATATTAACATATGTTCATGGTAGATTGTGTATATTTACTTGAAAGCACACATATATTTAAAAGTATGTATTTTGTTGTATACTTATAAAACTGGGCTCCTATAACATCTTTTTTCTGTCATTTGAAGCTTGCATAGTAAGTTATCTGTTTCAGGTGTATGTATATACATTGTATTATTGATTAGAATGTGGCCTCCTTAGGGGTGAGAACTGTATCAACCTAATTTATGAATTCTGTGCTCTGCTTTGCCTTGATTCCTGGAATATATAAGTATACAAAATTTATGGAATTATAAATTTGTAGCCTAGAAAAAAGATAAGCAATGGAAATATAGAAATAATAAATACTAAAAAGAAAACAGACATTCAGAAAATCTGGATGTTTTTACTCTACCTTGGGGATTAGTTGAAGCATGTAGTCAACCAAGCGTCTGGATTAGGGGACCTGCTAGCCATCGTATGGGCAAAGGAATAAAACTGGTTAGATTGAATAGAGAACAGAAAAGTCCAATTTTAGGGTGAAAATCAAGTCAAATGTGAATGGCCAGCAGTTTCAGTTCATAGATAGAAATAGCTAGAATAGGCATCTTTTCCACTCTTACAATAAGAAAATTGCTAGGCAAACAGGTTTTTTAAAAAATTTAACAGAGAACTGAGTCACAAGGACAAATAATTAACCTAAAATATGGAGACAGGCAGACATCAGTAATGAAAAGTAAAACTTAAGCTTTTACTTACCTGGGACATTGTCACTGAATGCGATGTAAGCTGGTAAGAAGACTCAACCAGAAAATTTTAATGAATTGCTCACAGCTAAGTATAGATTAGTGAAAGAGTATGAAATTGCTTTGGGCCATGGACATAGGTATATTCATACACTCTTCCAGGATTTTACACCAAGTACTCATAAGAAAGATGTGAGAGAATCCCAAGAAAGTTTACACAATGATACTTGCTAAGGGAGAAGAATAAAAGTTATTGCTGATACTCAGCCCAGTTCCAAGCCCACTATCTCCCCTGTGGGGGGCGGGGGGAAGAAACACTTGACTTGAGCAAGGAAAAGTAACCAAACTTTAACTACAGATAGGAGTTAAGAACAGAAAACCAAATCCCATGCTTGAGAAATGAGAAAGAGTAAATGCAAAACCCAGTATGGCATCGGGAAGAAGGCAGGGGCACTTGAAAAGTTTGTACCCTTAAGGCCCAGGTTCACAGTGCCTGACTCATTCTAAGTTTTAATTAAAGCACCAGAGAATGCCCCCAGGACTCCCTCAAACACACTAATTCACACTGAGTGAAAATAACATTGCGATGCTGTAGAGCGAGGGCAAGAGACAAATTTTCTCTGGAGAGCAGAATAAATCTAAAATCCAGAGGCATGGGGTAGACCCAAAACCAAGGTGAGAGAAAACTTCAAACCCAGTCCAATTCCTAAGTAGATGAGCACAAATCACCACATTAGAAGGCTACAAGAAGAAAAGGTATGATTGTCTCCAAACATAAACACTATTTATACCAGTACCCACTGTCCTACACAATATGCCAGGCTTTTAACAAAAAAATACAGAAACAAAATAAAACAAACAAACAAGAACCCAAACAACAACAAAATCTATGAGGCATACACAGAGGCTAATTAAACATAGTCTAAAGGGACAAAGCAAGCATCAAAACCAGACTTGCATATTCACAGATGTCGAAATTATCAGATAAGAAATTTAAAATAACTATTAATAGTGTGTTAAAGACTCTATTAGAAAAAAAAAATAGAGGGTAAAATACAAGATCAAATAAGTAATGTGATCAGAGATAGAAGCCATAAGAAAAAAATAAATTGTATACTAAACATAAAAACAAAAGTCACAGTAACAGATATGGAGAATGCCTCCAGTGGGTTTAACCCTAACTCAACACAAACAGGAAAGAATCATTCAGCTTAAAATAAATTAATAGAAATTATTCAATTGAAATATAAAGAGGAAAAATGTAGTGACAACAAAACAAAGGAAAACAAAACAGAGTAGAACATTAAAGAGATGAGTGAGAATATAAAATGGTCTACATATTTGGAATTGGAATAACAGATGGAAAAGAAAGAGAATAAATATCTGAAGAAATAGTAATACAGAATTTTCCAAAATTAGTAACAGACATCAAGGTACAAATCCAAAGTCAGAGAAAATAAAGCAGAATCAGTAGCAATAAAACTACACCTGGTTCCACTGTTTTTGATGAAATTCAAGAACAAGGAAAATCTTGAAGGCAGTTAGGAAAAAACATTACTGAAAGAAAAAACATTTTTAAGAGTTACAGCAGACTTCTCATTAGAAATCAATGTAAGCGGGAAGGCAATGGAACGACACATTTAAAATAATAGAAAAAAAAAGTTAGCCCTGAATTCCATATTCAGTGGAAATGTCTTTGAAATATCTTTGAAAGAATAAAAAAAATTCAAATATCTTTGAAACAATTAACTTTTGGGTTCAACTCCAACATGTAAAGAACTTTGAAAATTGTCACTTCCATCTTTAGAAGAAAAACCTGAACAAACTGAGTATCAGTGACTTTTTTTGAATCCATCATTGAATAAAGGTCATACTGCTCCCCCAAAATTTGGAGACTGACAAATTTAGAGATTCACAGCTGAGACCTCCTTATCTGGAGCAGAAGCCACTATAAACTGGAGCTATAAACAGGTAAAGAAACTTAAATAATGATTTTGACTGATTGTTAGAGCTAAGTGTGTATTAATATGAGAAAGAAACTCTTAAGGACTCCAGAGTTAGAGGGAAACCCAAAATTTCCTGAGTTCTCCCTCCAAGAATCCCAACACATTCTAACAGTGAAAATCTGAGAAAGACTCCCATGGAGCTGTGTCAGAAGGAGGGGAAGAGTAATCATAATGAAATACACATAGTATTATTCTTCATAACAAAGACCCATTCTCCAAGGGTAAAGACTGCCTAGTAATATTTACTAATATCTAATGATAGTCCCCAGGGCACATTTTGGGAAAGCCTTGGTAGAAATGATGTATAAAATTCATCTGGCACAAAACTGTGGAAAGAGCCAAGATGTCCATCTACAGATGAATGGATAAAGAAGATGCGGTATATATACACAATGGAATATTATGCAGCCATCAAAAGGAATGAGATCTTGCCATTTGCAATGACGTGGATGGAAGTGGAGGGTGTTATGCTGAGTGAAATAAGTCAATCAGAGAAAAACATGTATCATATGACCTCACTGACATGAGGAATTCTTAATCTCAGGAAACAAACTGAGGGTTGCTGGAGTGGTGGGGGGTGGGAGGGATGGGGGTGGCTGGGTGATAGACATCGGGGAGGGTATGTGCTATGGTGAGCACTGTGAATTGTGCAAGACTGTTGAATCACAGATCTGTACTTCTGAAACAAATAATGCAATATATGTTAAGAAAAAAAAA
>NW_027397066.1:10429189-10457411 GCF_003265705.2 Callorhinus ursinus | reverse complement strand
GTTAGCCTGGTGATGGGTATTAAAGAGGGCGTGTTCTGCGTGGAGCACTGGGTGTTATGCACAAACAATGAATCATGGAACACTACATCAAAAACTAATGGTGTAATGTATGGTGATTAACATAACAGTAAAAAAATTTAAAAAAAAGAAGGAAGAAAAATTCATCTGGCACAGAGAAGGTATTTAGTCCTGGTAGCTATTATTGTGATTATTGGCATGGTATCTCTTCTTCTCAACTCCCTGGTTAATAAACTTTGAGCAATAGGTATATTGCCCTCAATTGCATAATTTAAAATATATGCTTTGGGAAAAAAACACACACCAAACATTCTTCCAAGAAAAGCTAGTGGGGTAAACGCTATGATATCAGAAGATCTGGGATCACCTGTGTTCCCTGACAAAATACCTTTCCCACTTGTTTGTAGGTGTCAAAGTCAAATAAAAATGTCTGTAAGAGAAGAAAAAAAAATCAGCAAGCTTGGTGATTTTACTTTTTTTTCCTGAGAAATCAGTTTTGTAGGAGGAAAGGCGCTGAAAATGGCCCCCAGGTGCATAGAATGTGGCATGAGAGTAGTAGAAAGCATGAAACATGTAGGTTGAATCTTCCAAAAATGCGTTCTTTCAATTTCCCACTTTTCTGTAGGGTCAAGAGTTTCTGCTATGGTTTGTTTAAAACTATCAATCATTTGGGATACCCAGGTGGCTCAGTCAGTTAAGCATCTGCTTTTGGCTCAGATCATGATCCCCAGGGTCCTGGGATACCATCCCGCATTGAGCTCCTTACTCCATGAGGAGCCTGCTTCTCCCTCTGCCTACTTCCCCATCTGCCTGCCACAACCTCTGCTTGTGCTCTCTCTCTCTCTGGCAAATAAATAAAATCTTTAAAAAAAAACTATCGATCATTTTGGTTTTTGTTGGTTTTTTTTTTAAGATTGATTGATTTTAGATAAAGAGAGAGCTGGGGCATGGGGCAGAGGGAGAGGGAGAGAGAAACCCAAGCAGACACCACACTGAGAGGGGAGCCCCACTGGGGACTTGACCTCATGACCCTGAAATCATGACCTGGGCTGAACAAGCTACCCAAGTGCTCCATTATTGATTATTTTGGAACAGACCAATGACTCAGCTCCTCAGAACTGGGGGACCTCCAGGAACAATCTCTGAAGAAATTTCTCAGCTTCTTTGAAAAGTAGTGATCTTACTTATCAAGAACCCTCGCTTCCTGGGTCAAAAGAGTGAGACACAGGGTTGGCAGGGGACCTGATGATATTTCTTTTTTTACTTTCCAGATCCCTCTGCTAGATAACAAATGAGGATGCTGGCTTTTCTAGAGCACATTTATTTGCCTTTTCAATACCAAAGTATGCTTTGGAGAATAGGAACATGGGATGAATCAGGCCCTTGTCAATTTGCATGAAATGCCAACCACACCTCCCAGCTCTGTAAGTGTTCATTTTATTCTCCACAGCAATCTCTTGCATTAGAAAAACAACCAGTTCTATGAGTCAGACTCATGTTTGTTTATACCCCATGGGGAGTGGGGGGATAAATAGAGTAAATCAAAGGCTGAGTTTGCACAGAAAGGATTGGTGGGGGAGCGGGGGAGAGAAAATATTTCCAAGAGTGCTTCCACAGTTGTGTTTAGTGGTTCTCCATGAGACGTGTGGTACAGCATCCTTTGGTTTCCTTATAATTATCTGAAGTACCATCCATCCATTCCCTCATGCCAGTCGTTTCTACCCATGCTTCATGGCCACAGTCATGAATCCTCTCTTTCAGGAAGTCTCCACAGATTTACTGAGTCTATGATACTGATTTCCCTTCCTGGTATAACCTAAAGTAAGAAATGCACTCCTGACAGAGCACACTAACCCCACTCTGTCCAGTGGCCCAAGATTTGATCTTATTGAAGTCTCAGCCACTGAACCTCTACAGCTCTCATTGGTACTCAGCACGCACAAATGACATGGCGAGCCAGTGGTCTGCATGTCTGTAGCTCTGGCCTCCTAACTAGTGTAAGAGAGAAATCTGCAGAGAGGGGCCACCATCTTAGGCCCCAGTTACAGCTTCCTGCTTTGTCTCCCTTCTCTCTCACATTTATTATGATTTTTTGCCTTTAGCCATCCATATTCTTTCACAAGCATCAACTCATTGAAGCTATATAATCATTTTGAAAGGCAGTAGCTCCTCATTGTCATTGTCACCTTGCTGAGGTATGCTCTTCTGGACAATAGTGAAGCCAGTGCTTTCAAAGATTTATAAATCCCACCAACATTCCTCTCATGAGAATAAGTTTGTTCTATCTACTTCTGTTGTTTCTATTAAAACCAAATTAATACTTTGCACAGAATGGTTAATAGAAAGTCACTAAAAACATATCAGATTAAATTGTGGCAAGATTACCATTAAAAAGTGGAAAATAAATAGTATTAATCTAAGAGAGTCTGAATTCAGATTACCACACAAATGTCTTTAAATCTTAGTCCACTTTAAGGAAATTATAAAGAACCTACCAGGAATGAGGTTTACACAGGAAATCCAATGTGAAAATCCAATCAAAAGACTCATATTTAAGTAAAAGTTCTTGCCTTTACACCAAAACATTGCTGAATGGATGCACATTATTCTAAGTTTAAATGAAATATTTAAGGTAGCCATATATAATTTATTATGATTCTTTCATTAAATTAACCTTTCTGAATAGTCAATCAATGGACTGGCCTCAAATAAAAGGATTTCTACCACAATATAAAAAAAAAAAAAATTCCAAAATCGATGCTAAAGGAAAAGGAGGTGAGGTCAAATCCACAATAAGGGCAGATACATGGTGAGGTTTGGATTGTGGCTTCACTCACTGGGTGCCTCCATTTAGTGCTCCTTTCCAGGTGCTCTCTCATTTCAAGGATTCCAGAATACCATTCAAATCAGCTGGGTGCAGAGGGATCTTGCCCTCTGAGAGCTCCTTCACAGAGAACATGTACTTTGTTCTTTGTTTCTGCAATAAATCATAATTCCATTGCAGGCAGTGCACTGGAGGGTCCATTGAACTGCAGTGAGAGTGGTTAGGAGACCCACAATGTGTCTGGCACCTGTACCTCAGCCTGGGCCCAGATGCCCAGAGCAAATCCTCGTCCGTCATCCAGGGCCAGTGAAGCTTGAAAGTGATAGCCCAACCCACAGACACCATCTGGGGAAGTGGAAAGAATCTGGGAAAGAGGAATCAGAAAAATTGGCTTTGAGGCTTGGCTGTGACTCTTTCCAACAGGAATTTTCTAGACGAGTCACAAAATTGCTCTGAGTCTAAATTTCCTTTACCTGTAAATTAAAAGGAGGATAACATAACAATTCCACTCTGTCCACCTCAGTTTTTTGTGAATATAGGAAACAGAGACCTTCCCTGTATCTCTTCTAAAGAGGGAAGCTCTGCCCTTCTCCCCGTGCTTTTATCTCTCTACCTTTTTCCATTAAAAGCTTCTTCAAAGTGATGTGGAGGTGCTAATTTGTCAGTCTGGGACATTTACTGAATCATGTTTTACTAGTGGAACTTAAATATCAATATCTGCTTGTGGTCTTCACCCTTGGTGGTGGTAAATTAACTTAGAATTTTTCTCTTCATAAAGACAGATCTCTGTGGCCTCCTCTGGGGCCCTGACATTTCTATATACTAAGGATTAGGTATAAGGGAATAGATTCCAGCTCCATACCACATTCTACCTTCCATTATATATGGAGCCTTGAATCATGAAAAAAAAAGTCCAACTACTAACGCTATGCATTTTATGTATCATCTGATGAAGGAAAGATCAGAGGATATATGTCTTTAGAAATAATTTATTCAGGTCAAAACAGAATAACAAGATAAAAATGATAAATATAATTATTTCAGTGTCATGTATTGTTGCAAAATGGAAAGGAGGAGACACCAATTTATAATAGAAATGCAGAACGGTGATCTTGACCCTGTTGGCTTGACCCCTGTAAAGTTGTATCTACCAACCAGTGCCTCTGACTTTCACTAAGGAGGCAGCATGACTTAGATGACCACTACACTTTTTATTGAACAAATATGAGGTGTTTTGTTGTTGTTCTTTCAGCAAGAGATCTCAGACATTACAGTTAATTATCTTATGCTTCAGTTTCCCTATCTGTAAAAATGGACTTAATTGGAGCACCTCTTGCTTCAGCAAGGAGTTTGGTGGAACAAATGAGATAATAACTAGGAAAGTTCTTTGTAAAGCAGAAATATATATATTTCTATATACATATATACATATATATATGTAAAGCAGAAATGCATACATATATATATGCAATTATAATTTTTGAGACAGTACATGTAGGATATGTGCCCCTCTTCCTTTCTTTGGGTATGCTTTTTGAGCACCTCATATGACCCAAGCATACTGTAAGTTTTTTTTTTTTTTTAAGATTTATTTATTTATTTGAGAGAGCAAGAATGAGAGAGAGAGAGAGAGAGAGCACATGAGAGGGGGGAGGGTTAGAGGGAGAAGCAGGCTCCTCGCCGAGCAGGGAGCCCAATGCGGGACTCGATCCAGGGACTCCATGATCATGACCTGAGCCGAAGGCAGTCGCTTAACCAACTGAGCCACCCAGGCGCCCTACTGTAAGCTTTTGTAGCATGTGTTCTTTCACTGAAATCTCACACCAACTCTTTTGAGATAGAAATTATTGCCATCACTTTACAGATAAGCAAGATAAGGTTTGGTGGGGGGAAATATTCTTCACTGGGCATGAGGCCAGATGTGGCTATTTCTCAGAGATTCTGACTGAGTTGCAGTGAGTAAAGTTGGGGGGACTGTTATCCCTAAACCTCCTATGACCCATTTTAACCATATCACCTTGAGTGACATATGGTGAAGCTAGATGTAGATGAAGAGAGAGAAATCAAAAAGAAGTTTAGTTTTATTATATTCATCATGCCTTGGAGAGAACACAGCACAACATGAAGGGCCACGTGGGGAAGCACCAGGGTCAGTCACAAGACAGACAGAGGAATGTGAGCAAGTACTTTTATTGTGGCTCCTGCAGGGAGGAATGAACAAGGCAAGGCAAGCAGGCTTCGGATTAGCTAACGTAAACAGTGTCAATAATTTCAGCATACTCTAGGGCCTAAGGGCTGCCCTTGGTTGTCTGGTATATGGCCTTGGGGCAATTAAGGCAGGTATGAAGTATGAGATCCCGATAAAGGAAAAGGATGGGGTTTTGAAATGGACACTCAATAGGAACAACTGGTCAGTTTCCAGCCAGGACCTCCAAACTGGGTCAAGATAAACACACACAAAAACTATATCACGTCACCTAATATTTGGAAAAACACTTGACTATTTATTACAATTTTTTTCTGCTTTGAAAGAAAATTGAGAAGATAACATATAGGTGGCAACATAAAAAGGAAGCAAGAGATTTGTTCTGGGGTCAAATCTCAGCTATCCTGATTACCAGCCAAATAAACTTGGACAAAATACTTAACCTCCTTATGTGTCTGTTTCTATATCTATATATATAGAATATATATAGATATTTCTATATCTATATAGATGTTTCTATAATAATATATATAATATATATTATATAATATATATTATATATAGAATAATATATAATATAATAATATAATATATTATATATATTCTATATATAATAGTAAAACTTAATTGGATGTGACTTACAGTGAGTTATAACATTTAAAAATCTTGGAATCTCGGGGGGAAGGAGCAAGATGGCAGAGGAGTAGGTGACCTAAATTTAAGCTGTTCCCAGGAATTCAGCTAGATAAGGATCAGACCATTCTGAACACCTAGGAACTCAACAGGAGATCGAAGAAAAGAATAGCAACAACACTCTGAACAGAAAAGCGACCACTTTCTGGAAGGTAGGACGTGTGGAGAAGTAAATCCGAGGCGATATTCGGGAAGATAGATGGCGGGGGAGGAAGGCTGCTTCAGCCGGCTACTGGCAAGTGATAGAGCAGCGAAGCACAAAATCAGAACTTTTAGAAGCCGGCTCCGCTGCGGGACATCACTCCAGTGGCTAAGCAGGGGGTGGAACCCTCGCTGGGACAGTGTGGTCTCAGTACCCCTGGGGTCACAGAAAGACTGGGGGTGCCTGAGTGCAGCAGAGCTCTCAGGGATCCGAGCAGAGAAGCCTGCTGCAAAGACAGAGCTGAGGTGTAGGCTCTCAGCTCAGGGTTGCCATAAACCGAGACCCTAGGCACAGTCAGACCACTGCTTTTCCAGCAGGGACCCAAAAAGTGGCAGATCCAGGAAGACTCCCCTTCCTCTCCCAGGAGGAGCGGCGAAGGAGCACACCACAAGAATCTGCTGGGCTTGGAGACTCCAAATGGGTCAGGTGTCAGAGATAGAAACGCTCGGTCACAGGCCGGGTGAGCACGGAGTGCGGCCGGAGACTGGGGAGACAGGAGTGACTGCTTTTCCCTGGGGGCGCACTGAGGAGCGGGGCTCTGAGTTCTCAGCTCCTCTGGGGCAGAGATTGGGAGGCTGCCATTTTCACTTTCGTCCTCCAAAGCTGTAGGGAAAGCTTGCAGGGAACAAAAGCTCCCAAGAGCAAACCTGAGCAGATTACTTAGCCCGGCCCCGGCAAGGACGGGGCAATTCCGCCTCCAGCAAAGACATTTGAGAACCACTGCAACAGCCTCTCCCCAAGAAGAACAGCAAGAACAGCCAGCCAAGACCAAGCTTACTGATCAATGAGAACAGCAGAACGCCAGCACTAGGGGAATACAGCCCACATAGAATTCATGGCTTTTTTCCCCCTGATTTCGTTAGTCTTTCAAAGTTGATTTTTTTAATTTTCTTTTTTGTCTTTTTCTTTTTCTTGAATTTTTCTTTTTCCCTTTTTCAACCATCTTATCAATCCCTTTTTTAAAAATCTTTTTTATTTTTCATTTTTAGGGTCATATTGTAGTTAACCTTATTTTTGGTATATATATATGTTTTTCTCTCTTTAAAATTTTGGGATACAGTTTCTTCTAACAGACCAAAATATACTCTAAATCTCTAGTGTATGGCTTTGTTCTAGTCTCCTGCATGATCACATTCTCTCCTTTTTTTTTAAAATTTCTCTTCATCTTTCAGTGAACTTATCAATTCCATTTATAAAATCTTTCATAATTTTCATCTTTACAATCATATTCCATCCCTTCATCGTATTTACCCTTATTTTCGTACACATACAGGCTTTTCTTTCTTTAAAATTTGGGAGGCAGTTTCTTCTAACAGACCAAAATATGCCCAAAATCTAGTGTGTGGCACTAATCTATTATGCGGAGAAAGGGGAACCCTCCTACAGTGTTGGTAGGAATGCAAGCTGGTGTAGCCACTCTTGAAAACAGTGTGGATGTTCCTCAAAACATTGAAAATAGAGCTACCCTATGACCCAGCAATTTTACTACTGGGTATTTACCCCAAAGATACAAATGTAGTGATCTGAAGGGGTACATTCACCCCGATGTTTATAGCAGCAATGTCCACAATATCCAAACTATGGGAAGAGCCAAGATGTCCATCGACAGATGAATGGATAAAGAAGATGTGGTGTATATATACAATGGAATATTATGCAGCCTTCAAAAAGGATGAAACCTTGCCTTTTGCAACGACATGGTTGGAACTGGAGGGTATTATGCTGCGTGAAATAAGTCAATCAGAGTAAGACATGTATCATATGACCTCACTGATATGAGGAATTCTTAATCTCAGGAAACAAACTGAGGGTTACTGGAGTGGTGGGGGGTGGGAGGGATGGGGTGGCTGGGTGATAGACCTTGGGCAGGGTATGGCTAAGGTGAGCGCTGTGAATTCTGTAAGACTGTTGAATCACAGACCTGTACCTCTGAAACAAATAATACATTATATGTGAAAAAACAAGAAGAAGATCATAGGAAGGGAAAAATGAAGGGGGGAAATCAGAGGGTAAGACGAACTATGAGATACTATGGACTCTGAGAAACAAACTGAGGGTTCTAGAGGGGAGGGGGTGGGGGGAGGTTTTAGCCTGGTGATGGGTATTAAAGAGGGCACATATTGAATGGAGCACTGGGTGTTATATGCAAACAATGAATCATGGAACACTACATTAAAAACTAATGATGTAATGTATGGTGATTAACATAACGTAATAAAATTTTTAAAAAATTTGGGTAGTTTATATATCTCTAGGAATGCATCCATTTCTTCCAGATTATCTAATTTGCTGGCATATAGTTTCTCATAATATGTTCTTATAATTGTTTGTATTTCTTTGGTATTGGTTGTGATCTCTCCTCTTTCATTCATGATTCTGTTGATTTGGGTCATTTCTCTTTTCTTTTTGATAAGTCTGGCCAGGGGTTTATCAATCTTGTTAATTCTTTCAAAGAACCAGCTCCTAGTTGTGTTGATCTGTTCTACTGTTCTTTTGGTTTCTATTTCATTGATCTCTGCTCTGATCTTTATTAGTTCTCTTCTCCTGCTGGGTTTAGTATTTACCCCAAAGATATGGATGTAGGGATCTGAATATGCACTGATATGTGCACCCCAATGTTTATAGCAGCAACATCCACAATAGCCAAACTATGGAAAGAGCCAAGATGTCCATCGACAGATGAATGGCTAAAGAAGATGTGGTATATATACACAATGGAATATTATGCAGCCATTAAAAGGAGTGAAATCTTGCCATTTGCAATGACATGGATGGAACTGGAGGGTATTATGCTGAGCAAAATAAGTCAATCAGAGAAAGACATGTATCATATGACCTCACTGATATGAGGAATTCTTAATCTCAGGAAAAAAAACCTGAGGGTTACTGGAGTGGCAGGGGGTGGGAGGGATGCGGTGGTTGGGTGATAGACATTGGGGAGGGTATGTGCTATGGTGAGTGCTGTGAATTGTGCAAGACTGTTGAATCACGGACCCATACCTCTGAAACAAATAATACATTATATGTTAAAAAAAAAAAAAGAAGAAGAAGATAGCAGAAAGGGAAAAATGAAGGCGGGAAAATCTGAGGGGGAGAAGAACCATGAGAGACTATGGCCTCTGAGAAACAAACTGAGGGTTCTAGAGGGGAGGGGGTGGGGGGATGGGTTAGCCTGGTGATGGGTATTAATGAGGGCATGTACTGAATGGAGCACTGGGTGTTACACACAAACGATGAATCATGGAACATTACATCAAAAACTAATGATGTAATATATGGTGATTAACATAACATAATAAAATTTTTAAAAATTAAGAAAAGAAAAGAAAAGAAAAAGAAAAAAAATAAAAATCTTGGAATCTCTTAAAATAATAATAACAATAAAAGATTCCTGTTGGAACTAATGAGAGTTTTACCATATCCATCTGAAAGATAATCACTGAAAATCAGTGAAGGTGTATCATATAGCCAAGATAACTTTAATGTATTTTGTTTACTCATTGTCTCATTATTAATGCAGCAATAAATGCAAATAAAAAGTGTTAGACTAGAATAGAACCCTGGAACTCACCTAGTTTAGCAATATCATTTTAGGAATGTACTACTATGATGAGAGAGGAGCCCCATTTATAAATCTCCTTGAAGAAACTTGTCCTCAAGATCTCTGGAGCAGAGCCAATTCAAGTTCATTTTCCTTAGTCAGGCTTTGGATTTCCAGAAGGCCAAGCAACAGATATCCATTTGGAACAGAGTCAGATATAGCCCCATTAAAGCAGAAGCCTGTGACTCCTACTTCACTGTACACATTCTGTAGCTGTACATTTTGCCTGTGTTCTTCCTCACAATAGAGACCTGGAAAAGAATAACGGATGAGGGTCATGGAAACTTTATGGGCCTGCAGAAGTCACTCTTTGCTCTGCTCCCCATTATGAAATTGGGCTGTATAACAATCCCCACCTCCCAAGAATGTTGTTGAGTGTCACCTCACATGTCCAGCATGGTGACTAGCACATATAAGTTTTTATTTGGTCTTGATTTTCACGTAATGTTCAATGTAACTTTTCTTGTTTCATCCTCTTGAGCACCATAATCCCTTTTGAGGTCTTAAGGGATATTTCTATTACTGTTCCAAAGCCCTTCACCTATTCCTCAGAATGAATAAAGGTAGTAAATAGGGAAGTATCTTCTATTTAACATCCATCCAACATGTACAGAGAGACTGTCTACTGTCTTGTATCTCATGGGATGTTCTCTTAGATCTCTTCCCTCAATCATTATTCTCTTTATGTTTTTGTGTTTTCACTTATTAACATCCAAGTGCTTGATACTAATCATTTTCGTGGGGAAAACAGAAGTTTCAGACACAGAGAAAAACGCTGTGTATCACTGAAAGCATCTTTGAGGACAAAGTGCTTTGAATGACAGGAATGATGATATCATTCTTTCTTGTCAAACTCCTAGGATTGGGGTAGGTAAACCTGCCACTTGCCCCAAGCCAAGCTGTGTAGAGATCAATGTTTACACTGTGTGGAAGCACATAAAAAATAAACGATGTGGGAAGAAGGTTCACCATCTATTTAAAATGCTACCTTCTATTTTAGACTGAACATGTACAATTTCTGTTTAGCAATTTCAGCTAATTGTTGGATTAACATTTTTGGGAACAGATTGCAAACTTCAAAATGGAAAAGATCATTTTAGGGAGGGAAGCTAGGCAGCTGTCAGGGAGTCGGAATTAACATACATTTGCATAACAGATGTACAGTAAGGTGTCTATGACAGACAATCACTGAATATTAATGCTATAGACCACGACATCATTTGCGTAAATGCTGTCTGCTGGGTATTGAGGTTGGTGTGCTCTTTGCAGAAGACAAAAGGCCAGAGATTGGAACAGATGCACCAGATACGCCGATGCATCTTAATTTATGACATCCTCATGAAAGACCTTGTGGTGTGATTTTAGATTTTATTACAAATAATTTGGAGATAAAGGAACTAAGTAATTATCTTTTCCCCTACAGTTAGTCTCTCTCAAAGGAAGAAGGTTCATCTGTGGACTGCCATTGTGATGCTCTCAGGAGAGTGGCATTCTTTTTGTGAAGTGGGGGTGGGGTGAGGAAGGAAAAGAAAGCATTCCTGAAAGTCAACATTGTGCCTTGAATAGATTTGGCTATCAGCATGTTGTCGGACACCTGTCACAGAGCAACTCACCACCCACTTGAATGAAGCAGCAGGTGATTCTATGACAGGTTTAAAATGGTATTTTTTAAAAAATTGAATTAGTGTTGAAGTATAAGACCCATTTTGTTAAGTCAATGTTACGAACATATGTTGAGCTTGTACTTTGTGCAAGGCACCAGGTTTCCTTTCTTTGGTATCTTAATCAATTCCTTGCTTTCTTCTGGCCAGTCTCTACTGGACACCCTCCCCAGTAATTACACTCCACAGAATTGCTTGCCTTGTTGACCTCCCAATGCACAACCAGTTCTTGAGTGGCTAATTAAAAATGTCATGGATTTGATAAATATGTATTTTAGCACATAACATGTGACAAACCTTGTATTAGGTGCTCAGGATGCAAAGGCACAGCTTCTGTCCTAAAGAATCACTGTCTAGTGGGGATGACAGTCAACAAATGTTTATTGAGCAGTTAGTTACTGTGCATTAGGCATTGTCAAGGTGCTTGAGGTGCGGCAATAAATAAACCTGATGATCACTACCCTCAAGACACTTTCTGGTGGTAGAAAGAAAATAAATTGGTAAACAAATAAATGAGATGATATCAGGTACAAGTAAAATAAAGTAATGTAAGAGAGAGTGGTAGAGAGTGCCTGGGAGTGACTGGGTGTGGAGCAGGTCTGCTTTATTTTATTTATTTATTTTTTATTATGTTATGTTGATCACCATACATTACATATTTAGTTTTTGATGTAGTGTTCCATGATTGTTGGCATATAACATGCAGTGCTCCATTCAGTACGTGCCCTCTTTAATACCCATCACCAGACTAACCCATGCCCCCACACACCCAGAGAGTGTGGATGTTCCTCAAAAAGTTGAAAATAGAGCTACCATACAACCCAGCAATTGCACTACTGGGTATTTACCCCAAAGATACAAATGTAGTGATCCAAAGGGGTACGTGCACCCTGATGTTTATAGCAGCAATGTCCACAATAGCCAAACTATGGAAAGAGCCAACATGTCCACTGACAGATGAATGGATAAAGAAGATGTGGTATATATACACAATGGAGTATTATGCAGCCATCAAAAGGAATGAAATCTTGCCATTTGCAACGACGTGGATGGAACTGGAGGGTGTTATGCTGAGCGAAATAAGTCAATCAGAGAAAGACATGTATCATATGATCTCACTGATATGAGCAATTGTTAATCTCAGGAAACAAACTGAGGGTTGCTGGAGTGGTGGCGTGTGGGAGGGATAGGGTGGCTGGGTGATAGACATTGGGGAGGGTATGTGCTATGGTGAGCGCTGTGAATTGTGTAAGACTGTTGAATCACAGACCGGTACCTCTGAAACAAACAAACTGAGGTCTGCTTTATTTTAAAGTGGAAAAGACCTCTCTATAAAAGTTAACAATTGACCTGATACCTGCATGATGAGAAGGAGGCAACCATATGGGCATCTGGAGTAATGCCATTTTAGTAGAAGAAATAGCAAATGCAACGTTCCTGAGACAGAGCTCATAAACATGCAAATAACTTGTTCACAAGGAGATAACTCTAAGTATTTATGTAGCTTGTATATGTAATGGATGGGGACAAGGGAGATAGTTCCTGATCCAGCTGCTCTGGAGTGTAGGTCAAGGGAGTTGGCAGAAAGAATTTGTTTCTGTGTTGAGTCTCTCCTGCATTGAAACCTAAAGCATGGGGAGAGACTAAGTACTCCCAAAAGAGAACATAGCATATGCAGACCTTCGAGAGAGATACACAAGAGCAAGACAGTCCCCCAGAATTGCATTGTGGATACATGTGGTTACTTCATATATCGTTTGGGGGAAGTGTTACAATATAAAACTGGGAAGGCAGGGTTAGGGCTAGATTGAGAAGAATGTGCGTTAAATTATGGAGGTTTTGAGGCAAGGGAATAAGCAGACATTTAATTCAGAAATCTCAATTGGAGACACTGGATCATCTGGTAGAGAGGCCATTGCAACATGCTAAATCATGTACCACCTGTTTTCTGGTTTTTGTCTTTGAAATCTCACACCTTTGGGGATAAATGGAGTCACTTTAATAATAACTCAAATTCCTTTGATTCTTGCCACAGTGGCTTACCCAGGATTGGTAATGACCAAATCCACCAGGGAATCAAGAGAGAATTCCCACATCGATCTGCATCTTTCTCCCCTTCTCCCTTACTAGTGTTATTTGTCCACAAATCGTTCAGAGTGCTCATTCCTGCCTATGTGGACAGGGTTCTCTGAGAGAACACCAAAGTCTACCCCTGGGGAGGGTCTTCTCCTGGTATTTCTGATGATGTATCCCCCTGTGATAGAAAAATTGAGGTGCGTTTCCAGGAGTAGGTGTTGAAAATCCTCCTCCCACACAAAGTCACACTTTAGTATTGAAGCAGTCATCTCCATCCCTCTGCCTCTTAGAGATTCTCTCAGGAACCACTTCTTTGGTTTGTGCTTAAAGCTTATTTCTCCATAATCCCTAATGCTAATTGCTAATGTGCATTATATGCATACTCTGTCATAAGCTCTGTGCTACATTCTAAACATGGAAGATTTTGTTTCAGCTTCACAATGCCCCTATATTATCTCTATTTAATAGACAAGGAATAAAACTCAGAAGGTATAAATTATTTGTCCCAGAACTCACAACCAGCCAGTGCCTGGGTAACCAACTTAGCACCCAGGCAGGTTGACTGCAGAGCCCCCATTTATAATGCCTGTACTATACTGCTTTTCCAGAGATCTCAGGGAGGAGTTCATGGAGTTGGTGTAAGGCAAAGACACCTACCATGCTTGTCATTCTCATTCTGTCTTCAGGTGCCTGCTCAAGTCCCTTCCTTCAAATACAAACAGTTCCTGCAAGTCCATCCCTCAGTTACTATAACATGCCCAAACATTCTTAAATTATAGGTTATCTAAGCTCAAGAGAGGATTTTCCTGCACATCATTTTTCAGCTACATCCTATGTGTTAGTTATGTCTGTTTAAAGTGGTTGCAGAATGGGGCACCTGGGTGGCTCAGTCGTTAAGCATCTGCCTTCGGCTCAGGTCAGGATTCCAGGGTCTTGGGATAGAGCCCCACATCAGGCTCCTTGCTCAGCGGGAGCTGAGTACCCTTCTCCCTCTTCCACTCCTCCTGTTTGTGTTCCCGCTCTGGCTGTGTCTCTCTCTATCAAATAAATAAATAAAATCTTTAAAAAAATAAAGTTGTTGCAGACTTCCAGAAGGGACAGATTACAGAATAAAAGAACCTTGTTTTTTATAATGCTTGTCCATCTAAACTGGCTTTAAATTTGTTGTACCTAGTCTGGTTTTTGAGCTTTTCTGGTGGCATCTTCCTGCCAAGATCAATTATAGGAGATACTTAACAAGGAAAGAAAGAACTCATTAAGACCCTTACCTGATGGGGAATAATATGATGTACTGACAAAATTTGAATTCTGCTATACATTCACACTGCCTTGATTATCATGGAAATGATTCAAGCGATGAGAGAATAGTTCAGCTCGAGACAAGAGTCAAAGACACATTTGTCACCCAGTCCCTTCTCACCTTTAGTTATCTATAGTTCCTCTTTTCTATGCCAACCAGTATTGCCAATGGTAATATCAGTAGCCAAAGACAGATTTTTAACCTCCTGCCTGAAACCCAGCCAGTAACTAGCATCATTAATTTTTCTTTTGTAGCTAGCGTTTGAAGGTTCTATGTTTAGTTTAATTTGTCCAGTAAGTGGCCAGGTGCCATTTTGAGTGATAACCTTCTTATTCTGCCAATGCCATGAAATTACCTCTGAGAAACTAAGTGCTGCCAGGGTCAAGGATATCTCTATGTCACCTCACTAGCAGAGCACCAGACTCTGAGTTCTTTATGTCTTTGATTGCAGAAAAGGAGTACCTGATCTCATCAACTATGCATTAGTGGAATAAGGGAGAGTGGTACAAATTGGTAGGCTTCCTCCCCAAGTAGGAGCCAACCATTATTGAATTCTGTGATATTCCTGCCAAAACAAGTGTTAAGAGTGGTCTTCTCTTAGAAGTAACTGGAACTTAAGAAATTAGAGTCAACCTGTGATAGAGGAAATTAAAGATATTTGGGTGCCTAGAAGTTAGAGTACATGTAGGAGAAAAGAGACAAAGTTGTCATGAAAGAGAGAGGATAGAATTCAGGTAAGACTGGTCAAAAACAGGGCAATAGGAAGTTGTTGAAGTATTTTATGGAAAGAATGAGATGTTCAATTTTGCTTTAAAAAATCATTCTAAAAGCAATGTGGAGAACAGATTGGAAGAGAACAAGAGAAAATAAAGAAAACAGAGAGAAGTTGATAGATGGTTGCAATAGTCCAGATGAAGAATGATGACAGTAGTCTAGACTAAGGTGGAAACTGGGAATAGAAAGGAGATTTATGAAATTTAGGAGGTAGAATCCAGAAAATTTGGTGACTGATTGAATGAAGAAAAGAAAGTAAAGGTCAAAATCTTTCCCAAATTTCAAGTTTGGGAAACTGGTTGGAAAGTGATACTGTTTTCTGATGGTTCCAAAGATGATGAGTTTAATCAACATCTTGAACTTTTGAAGTAAGAGATGTCCACTAATAATTTGATTTATAGACGGTAGAACTCAGTAGGGATTGGATTGGATCTGTATAAACAAAAGATGCTGACATAGAAAGCGTGGGAGAGTAAACTGAAGCCTTAAGAATAGGGTGTATAGGAATGCCTGGATGGCTCAGTCAGTTAAGCATCTGACTCTTGATTTCAGCCCAGGTCTTGATCTCTGGGTCGTGAGTTCAAGTCCCACATTGGGCTCCATGCTGAGCAGGGAGCCTACTTAAAAGAAAAAAAAAAAAAAACAGGACATGTGGGCGGGGGCACATGGGATAGAGTCCCATGCAACAACTGCACGTGTATGGCAGATTGAACCAAGACCTTTCTCTGTCCTGACATTAGGTCTATTTAGATAAGTAGGGCCTCACAGAGGAAACCAGAGAAGAATAGCCAGGAAAGCAACAGAGTGTGTGAGTTCACAGAGGGGAGCATTTCCTAGAAGAAAAGGTAGTAAACAGGGCATATAAATAGGGTATATTTCTCTAAGAGTTCATTCAGAAAAGAACCAAAAGTGCCCTTTTGGTTAAGAATGTACTGGTATTTGGTGACATTGGTGAGAGTAATTCTAATAGAATGGTGCTATAAATCTAAATTGCATTGAGTTGAAGAAGGAGTGTGAAATAAGGATATAGAGGCAGCCAGTTTGGGCAATGCCTTTGAGAAGACTAATGTGATGTTGAGGAGCAGCAGAGTTATAAACTGGAGAGAGATAGGTGGTTGAAGGTTTTGAGGTGTGGGGGGGGCGTGTGAGTGTGGGTGGTTGTTTCAAATGAGGGAGACTTGAGCAGGTTCAAAGTCTGGTGAACTGTGTCTACAAAGGGGGAATATTGAAGTTAACAAGGGAGCGGATGTCAAATCAGCACAGTGAGCACCCTGAGAAGGCAGGAGAAATTACCCTTATGAAGAAAGAGGTAAGCATCATCATTTCAACAGGAAGCAAGAAGGAAAGGCTCAAAGAGTGGGTTTGTATGTTCAGTGACAAATACTAGAAGAACCTAGCTTCAAGAGTTTCTAATGTCTCTTTCATGTAGAGCAAATAGCATCTGTTAAGTGTGGTGGGGTGAGATGACAAAATTCTAAAACTTGAGAAGAATCAGCAAGGTTTGAAACAGCTGTTATGAAGAGAGGGCTGAACATGGGAATCTAGAAGTGTTGGGAAGAGCTGCATTTTCTGACTCTGGTGTCGAACTCTTTCTGCTGAACCATTGTGTCTCCCCAGGTGGTCTCTTACAGAGCCATGATGGAAGCTGCACCCTCCAGATTAAGAGGGAGTAGTATGTTTGTTAGTAAAACAGAATGTCCTGGTTCTCTTACTGAACAACTGCACAACTATTTTTCCAGTCTTAATCTCTTTCTCTGCTCATTCCCTCACCCTTTATTTGAATTAGCCTGTGACTCTGTTTTCTGCCAGGTGTGTTAGTCATTAACAGGAACACATTCATAGGAGTAAGTGAGTTCCACTCTAACAAAATGTCCTAAGATTAGCCCACACCCTTGTGATAAATTTCCTGGGTTGGCTTCTGGTGGATCTGAACCTCCCCACACTCATCACTTCTTCCCCATTGTAGCCTTTTCAGCAGGTGCAACATAAGACAACCTGTACATGCTTTTGGCTGCTGGACAGTGACGCTGATGAGCTGAGGAAGCACAGTCTTAGTAGCTTCATCTTATCTTGGCCTTTTATCTTGTGACACATGAAAGCAGGTTGCAGTTTATTTCATGATAAGACAGCACTTTAATAACCCCTTGTGTGATGCTATGAGGTCACAAGTCACCTGACAGTGTTGGTATTTGGGAAGAGGTTGGAAGATCACCTGTGGGAAAATAAAGAGAACGTTCCCCAGTTAGACAGAAAGAAACTGAACTAAGCTACTTCTGAAGTCTTTTCCTAGATTTGATGGTTATCGTGTCAGGGAAGGGAAGCTACTCAAAATAAATGCACATGAGGGAACTGAGGGATTCATAAATGTTAAGGTTCTTAGAAGCAACAAGTTGAAGATACCAGAGCATGGACAAGGAATGGGTAGACTCATATCTCAGCTCATTTATTTGCTAGCTGAATAACCCTAAACAACTTACCTCACATTTCTGACACTGTTTTCTATTTTGTAAAAGGAAGAGGATGTCTGTTTGGATCGTCACTCTGAGGTTGTGATGGCCAATACAGTTGCCACTAACCAAATGTACCTATTGAAATTTAAGTTATTTGAAATTAAATAACGTTAAAAAATCAATTCTTCAGTTGTGCAAGCCACATTTGAAGTGCTCACATGAACATGCCGGGGGATAGCCTATTGGGCCATATGGATGTAGAACACTTCCATCATCACCAAAAGTTCTATTTGGTAGCACTCTTTAAGGGATTAGAGACAAGCTCTAAAAACAGATCCAAAAAATCCTCATCGTATATTAGGCATTCATATTTGATAACTAACCTTTTGGTAATTATAAGTAATCTTTAAGACTATGTGTTAAAATCTGTACAAAGTGTGTTACAATTATTATTTAATATAATTTTTAAAAGATTTTATTTATTTATTTGAGAGAAAGAGAGAATGAGAGATAGAGAGCACGAGAGGGAAGAGGGTCAGAAGGAGAAGCAGACTCCCTGCTGAGCAGGGAGCCCGATGCGGGACTCCATCCCGGGACTCCAGGATCATGACCTGAGCCGAAGGCAGTCGCTTAACCAACTGAGCTACCCAGGCGCCCTATTATTTAACATAATTTTTACTCCCATTGGGGATGGGAATGGGAATATTCATTCTATAGATGAAGAAATGAGACTTAAAAAGGATAAATCATTTCCCAAGATTACAAAGATTATGAAGCTAGTATGTTCAGGAATGTCTTCAAAATCACAGAGGAAAAATTTCAGAAAAGGGTTTCAAACACTCATTTGCTTGAGCACTAACCTGCCTGTTCTATGCCTAGCAGTGTGCTTTTATCTGCACTAAGAACAGTAAAAAGCCCCAGCTGTGGTGAAAGGGAAGATAGACAATCTTAAGGATTTCATGCAGGAAAGAGAAGAACAGGGTAGGGAAAGCCCTTGCATGTAAAGAAAACAGGGCTAAAGTAGATAGCCTCGAAGTCCTATGACCCTGGACTCTTGGATTCTGAAAAGCCTCATATTACATGTTCTATTCAATCCGAGACAATCAGGAATTAGTTATTTATTGCAAGAAATAGAATTACTTTGTTTTGTTGTCTCTGCCAATCAATACCTGCCTCTTTGAGGAAACCTATGTTCTGATGAACATGTAGAGAGGAGCAATTTGCTCTTGAAAATAAAGAAATCAGTTGGGAAATGGGTCCAAGTGGTGGAGGGTAGGATCTTATCAATAGGGCAAATTGTGCTTTTAAGAAGCATTGTCTTTGCCCAAATCCTATGCATCAGACCTTGATCCATTGTTTTCTAAAAGAAACATCAAGACATGTAAGTAATAAGCACAATAGTGTCTTTTTAAATACTTCCCTGATTTAAAAAAACAACAATATGGGGGACCTGGGTGGTTCAATAGGTTTAAACATCTGACCCTTGATTTCGGCTCAGGTCATGATCTCAGGGTCTTGAGATGGAGCCCCCCACCCCCTGCATCAGGCTCTGAGCTAAGCAGGGAGTCTGCTTCACGTCTCCCTTTCCCTCTGCCCCTACCCCTCCTCACTCTCACTCTCTCTCTCAAATAAATAAATCTTTGAAAAAAATAGAATCGACAACTATAAAGCAAATAATAATCATACTAAAAATTATAATAATTGTTGGATGAATATATTATGAATAAATTAATACAACATCTTAACAGTGGTTATATTAAGGCAAGCTAGATTAAGTGACAATAACAAATACACCAATAAATCTCAGTGACTTAAGCCAGAAAGAAGTTGTTTCTCATTCACATCATAGTGCAACTGAATAACTGTATCTCTTCTTGGAGACTGTCTTCTTGATGATAATTCAGGGCCCAACATCTGGAACTTGTGTTCTCCAGGGGCTAGAGAGTCATGTAGCATACTTTCCAAGCCTGGAAGTAATTTACATTACTTCTGTCCACTTTCCATTTCTCGGAACTCAGTCACATGGTCCACAACTCAACTATAAGAGATACTGGCATATGTTGCCTTGTTATAAACCTAAGTGTGAAAAACACATGACCTTGTCACTGAATCAGAGGTCATTAAATAAGTTCAGCCTAAATGCATCAGCAAGCTCTGTGCTTCTTTTAAAAAACAAACAGCCTCTTTACTTTTAAATAGTTACTCATTTTTCTTTTTATCCTAAGCTCTGTTTCTACTTAAATGCCACCTACCCCAGCCTCATCAGATAGACTTGATTCCTACTTCATTGAGAATATCAGCCCCACAAGACAAATTTTGCATTCTCCTTTTCAGCTTGTCTTTCTCCTTTCAGAGGGGCAGCTGTCCTCTTAAATAAAGCCAAATCTTCTATAGGAAACATTGAGCTCCTTTGCTTCTTCCAGACTTTGATCTGTTAATGATTGCCTCTGTTTCCTATGTCTTTACTTTTATGTATTTTTGTTTTTTTAGTCCATAAACTCTTTGAAATCTTTCTCATCGTAAAACCCCTCCTTGCTGGGCACCTGGGTGGCTTAGTTGGTTAAGCGACTGCCTTCACCTCGGGTCAGGATCCTGGATTCCCAGGATCGAGTCCCACATTGGGCTCCCTGCTCAGCAGGGAGTCTGCTTCTCCCTCTGCCCCTACCCCCTCTCATGCTCTCCTCTCTCTCAAATAAATAAATAAATAATATTTTTTAAAAAAAACCTTCCTTGACAATTAGTTTGCACCCCCGTCTATAAGTACAGTTCAGTCTCTACATTTATTCTTCATTATAGTCTTAGAAGAATAATACATATTCACTTTTAATTTATTGCTAAATATTTGTCTTCATAATGCTTAACAACATTTAATTATATATTGTGTGGGACCATTTATTGTCTGTATCCCACATTTGATTTTAAGCGCTACAAGGACCCGACTACATATTTTTTATTCACCCTGATTCTCAGTACTAAGCCCAGAGCCTGATCCATGGTACCTGCTTAATAAATATTTGTCAATTCAAAACAAATAAATAAATATTTGGTGACCCACTGTAATTGATGCAGACTAAAAGGATCAATTACATTATGGTTATTAAATGTAATGGATACCACATCTTCTTTATCCATTTATCTGTCAGTGGACATCCGGGCTCTTTCCATATTTTGGCTACTGAGGACATTGCTTCTGTAACCATCAGGGTCAGGTACCCCTTTGGATCACTGTTTGTACCCTTTGAGTAAATACGTAGTAGTGAAATTGCTGGGTCATAGAGTAGCTCTATTTTTAACCTTTTGAGGAACCTCTATACTATTTTCCAGAAGACATGGTATACATATACATTGGAATATTACTCAGCCATCAAAAAAAACAAAAAAAAAAAACAAAAAAAACGCAAAAAACAATGAAATCTTACTAGTTGCAACGATGTGGATAGAACTAGAGGCTATTATGCTAAGCCAAATAAGTCAGTCAGAGAAAGACAATAATCATATGATTTCACTCACATGTGGAATTTAAGAAACAAGACAGAGAATAACAGGGGAGAGGAAAAGAAAATAAGACAAAATCAGAGAGGGAGACAAACCATAGAGACTCTTAACTATAGGAAACAAACTGAGGGTTCCTGGAGGGGAGGTAGGTGGGGGGTGGGGTAACTCGGTAATGGACATTAAGGAGGGCACTTGATGTAATGAGCACTGTGTGTTATATGCAACTGAAGAGTCACTAAACTCTACCTCTGAAACTAAAATAATAATAATATAAATAAATAAATAAATAAATAAATAAATAATGTAATGGATACATTTCTGCCTTTACTTTCATGGATTATTCTACTACATTTAATACCAAAGGATGACCCATGTTCTTTAGCTAATTTAATCCCTTGATGTCCTTGACCCATCAAACTCCTGGTGGTTTTTCTATTTCTGTGATGGGTCCCTTTCAGTCTACTTAATTGTCTCCTTCATATTCCATTTGCACCCCTCAAGTGGAGGTGCTTCCTGAAGTTTTATCCTTGGGCTGCTAATCCCCTCAGTATTCATATTTCTAAAAGGATGACTTATCCACTTCAGAGATTTCTACTGCCACCCATCTGCTGGTACCTTCCAAAATATATAGTAATCCTAGACTTCTTCCTTGAGTTACAAAACTTGGGGCCAAACTCTCTGCTCAATATCACCATCAAAATGTCCACTGGCATCTCAAACTTGACTGGTTCTAATCTATTTCATTATTCCTCAAGATACTCTGTATGTCAGGGTCATTATCCGTACAGTGATCCAACTAAAAACCAAGGAGCCTTATTCCTTTACCTTCATCACTCTCTCTTCCACTAACCATTAAATAAGTCTTACCCTTACACTTCCAAATATTTCTTGTATCCTTCCTCTCCTATCCATCCTTACTAGTTTTCTTACTCATTTCTCCACCCTGGATTATGAAAATCTATCAATCTCCTTGCCAACTAAAGCTACTCCTCACACTACTACCAAACTGAATTTTTCAGAAGCAACCATCTGACTACTTCATACTTCCATTTAAACTCCTTCAAAGACTCACTATCATACACGAGGTAAGGTCAAAACACTCTGAGATGTCTTAGATTTTCCAAAATTTGACTCCTTCCTCTCTGTGTCTCCAATTTCAGGATTAGAGGTATGGCTGCTCTGCACACACCCTGTTCTTTCTTGCTTTGGTACTTCACTGAAGGAAAGTTAAGCAAGCCCTAGCTAACCCCCACCCCCATCCTTGCACTATGTGAGGACTCACCTCCTCCAAAAAGTCTCTGTATTTCCGTTCAGTCTGGGTTAGGCATCACTCCTCTGTGCCCATCTAGTGCCCTAGAGATATTTGTGACTTTGAATGGTATAAAGAAAATCCCTTGATAAAACATGTTGGACTTGTCATGTGAGTAAGAAGTAACCTTTTGTGGCATTGAGTGACTGAGACTCAGGGGTTAATTGTCACTCCAGCATAACCTAGCTAATTGTGGATAAACTGTGGTCAGCATATTCCAAATGAAGAATGATGTATGAAAAATTGGGTCCCCACTCTGCTCTTACAGACAAAGCACAGATCTGCCATTATCTCCAGCCCTAACATTCACTGGAGCTATTTTACTAGGAAATGTTCAAAGAGAGCCAATTTTACTTTAGAAGGAAATGAAGAAAATTATGGAAAACTGCTTTCTCTAAGTACAGCAAACATTTGTAGAATAAATGAGTTTGCAGTTTATAATCTATTTTCCACTCTAGCAAAGCCAGTGCTGTTCCATCTGAGCTGAGAAACTACTGGAGCTTGAATTATCCATGAAGGCGCTGCCTATTTGTCATGCAGCCTGGCCCACTGAGGGCGAGTTTACACATTGAAATGCAATGAGGTCAAATTGGAGACCTAGCAAACATTGCTGCACTTTGGCAGCTGGAACATCATGTGCCTTTCCAAGTTCAGGAGTCATCTCAATACCCCTTGGGGAACAGTGTCAAGGAAATGGGACTTGCAGTGCATATCCATTACTGGATATTCGTGGAATCACTGTACCTGATCTCTCACCATGTCTGCCCAGACACAGCCAAGGGAAGGAAAGGCAGGACAGTGAAGCTCAGTTTGTGGAATGTTACTTTCAGAGGAAAAGACTACCAAGTGCGTCTTGGAAAGGGATAAATATACCACATCACATCAAATGTTTAGCCCTTCAACACATGAGTTGGATCTACCACTGGCTCCATTCCATTGTGAACATTTTTGATCATTGCCATATTTTATCTCCTGATTAGTGCATATGATTTGCTTTGGGGCTTTCTGGAATCTAAACCCCTTTCTTATGCTGAGTGAGTTTCCCACCATATGGTCCTGGGGAAAAGCAGACCCTGCCTCCCACCTTAGAAGCCAAAAGGCCAGTTCACACTTTTCTAGCTTCTCTTGCATCTTAGGACCTAGCACATGTCTCAACTAAGATGCATACGACACTCATTTTGAACTTGTGAAAAGGAAGGCAAAGAAGCAGGAGCCTCAGTGATTGCATTCTAGGGGCGGTGGTGGTAGAAATTTCTGTATGCAAGGCCAGCAGTACCTAAGATGACCACAGGAGGGACTAAACAAGGATGTGGAGCATTTGGGGACAATGGCTGCAGTGCCAGGCCAAACTCATAGTGAGCATGCATCTGGCTGGGGTTCTGGTGGCCTAGCCTTCCTTCTTCTGCACCACCTTCTGCCCCTGGTTCTCTAGCCAAAATTGGCAATTTTGTAGTATTCCAACAGCTTCTTAATAAAGTCCTCTTCTTTTTACATCAGTCAAAAAATGTTATTACAACTCTTTTCTGAAAAAGTCCATCACCTGCACGGCAAGATAAGGGACATTCCTAAAACAATCATTATAAATATTGTTGTCAGTAAAATCTATTCATAAAATAGGCAAAAAGAAATGGTCTCAGTATCAATGTAACTTATAATGTGCTTGGTTCAATTTGTCATCTTTGATCAGTGATTCTCAACCAGGGAACATTGTGTTCTCCAGGAGCCATCTGAGTAAGTTTGCTATTGTCATCTAGTGAGTAGAAGTCAGAGATGCTGCTAAACATCCTACAATGCATAAGGCGCCTCAATGGCAATGAATTATCTGGCCCCAAATGTAAATAATGTGAAGGTTCAAGAACCCTGTCTTAGATTATTTGAGTTTCAATGGACTTTAAGGCCAACTAATTCCATGGCTGAATCAGCTCTATTTTCTGGGACTGTGAACTCCAGAAGGAGCTTCTCTGTCCTACTGTTAGGTCAATCAGCCTATTGCTTGTTTACTCCTTTCTTTGCACTTTGTGATAAGCTTTATTATATTGTTTTATGTATCCAGAAAGGCAATTGCTTTAACTTTCAGAATTTTTTATTCTTCCTGTGGTGTCATAAATGGAAGCTTCTGTAACCTTGTCAGTAACTCATTGGGGGTGTCCTTGAAATATTAAAGTTTGATCCACAAAACAAAACAAAAACCTCTTGGAGATTTTCAAAGTTTGTCGTGGAGATGCCCCAACTACTTTTCATGTTTTATAGACTTTCACATTTTTTTTGTGTGTTTGTGTTTTGTTTTTTGTTTTGTTTTGCTTTTGAGAGACACAGAGAGAGAGACAGCACATGCACAAGTGGCGGGGGTGTAGGGGGAGAGGGAAAGAGAGAATCTTAAGCTGACTCCACACCCAGCTCGGAGCCCAATGCAAGGCTCAATCCCATGACCCTGAGATCATGACCTGAGCCAAAACTGAGAGTCTGATGCTTAACGGACTGAGCCACCCATGTGCCCTAAGACTTTCATGTTTAAGTCTTTCTCCATCTAACAAATAATTACTGCCATTTCCATACCAGGTACCATATTAGGTAAATAGGTTCAAAAACAAACACACAAAAATACCCAAAGAAACCTGATGCTAGCTTTCAAGATTTTTCACATAAATGGGGAAGACAGACAACAAATAAGTAAATTAATAGATAAATCCATAGATTTAAACTATTAGAAAGATAAAAAAGAAGAAAAAGCTGGCTTAAGTATTAGAAATTATCAAAGGAAAATCAGCTTAGAGAACATGATCATAGAGGCTTCTCTGAGGAAGTGGAATTTTTAAAAATTTTACTTTATCTTTAATTCAAGTATAACTAACATATAATATTATATTAGCTTCAGGTGTAAGATATAAAGATTCAACCATTCTATGCATTTCTCAGTGTTCATCACAAGTGCCCTCCTTCATCCCCATCCCCTATTTCACCCACCCCCCCAACCCACCTCCCCTCTGGCAACCACCAGTCTGTTCTCTGTATTTTAGAGTCTGTTTTTTTATTTGTTTGTCTGCCTCTTTTTTTTTTCCTTTGTTCATATTTTTTGTTTCTTAAATTCCACATATGAGTGAAATCATATGGTATTTGTCTTTCTCTGACTGATTTATTTCACTTAGCATACTCTTTAGATCGATCCATGTTGTTGCAAATGATAAGATTTCATTCTTTTCATGACTGAGTAATATTTCATTGTGTGTGTATATATCTGTCACTGTGTATGTCCATTCATCTGTCACTGGACACTTGGGCTGCTTCCATAATTTGTAAGCAATGCTGTAATAAACAAGGGGGTGCATATTTCTTTTCAAATTACTGTTTTCATATTCTTTGGGTAAATATTCAGTAGTGGAACTGCCGGATTATGTAGTTCCATTTTTAATTTTTTGAGGAACCTCCATACCGTTTTCCACAGTGGCTGCACCAGTTTGCCTTCCACCAACAGTGTATGAGTTTCTTTTTTCTCCACATTGAGGAAGTAGCATTTAAAACAAACTGAGGGTTGCTGGAGTGGAGGGGGGTGGGAGGGATGGGGTGGTTGGGTGATGGACATTGGGGAGGGTATGTGCTATGGTGAGCGATGTAAATTGTGTAAGACTGATGAATCACAGACCTGTACCCCTGAAACAAATAATACATTATATGTTAATAAAAAAATAAAAAAATAAACCAAAGCTGAAGGAAGAGCATATTAAGCAGAGAAAACAGTGTGAATGAAGTCTTAGGACAGGAAAGGACTTAATGACTAAAGAGTTGAAAGGAAGCCAGTGTGATTATGGGCCCCTGGGTGAAGGAGAGTAGCATCAGAACATGTGGGAGGTACAAAAGGAGAACTATTGGATCTGTCCCAGTCTATTGATGGTGATGCTCTGGCTTGGGATGCCTAAGGCACTCACCTGGGCCCATGGTCAGCATAGCCAGGGCCCACAGATATTTCCCCACCAGGGCCAAAATTGTGACATGACCAGCCCTGTGGTTTTTATTTTGACTGCAAGACACACTTCAGCAAAGATCCTCAGGGAACCCTCAGGAACAAGACTTGTTATTTGCAGGTCCTGGAGGGCACATAGCAAGGTCACAGGTAGAGAAAAAACTTATACTTAAGGCCCTGCTTTTATTTATGTCTGAGGGTGGGGTGTCTACACTTTTGTGGGCTTACTTTTATTGACAAATTTAAAGCATAGAACAGGAATTAGGGTGTGGGAAGGGAGGAATGGGGTCACTCAAGTGGTCAGTTATCTAGGCCATTTGGGCCTTCTAGAAGGGGACCTTCAAGGTCTGGTTGAAGGTCCTGGTTCTTGTTGGTTGAAGATCTGCCTGGTTCCTTGTCTGTTTTGTGAGTGTCTGTGTCATATTTCTGGCAATATGTTTATTCAGGATAGATGTCTTGAAATGGATGCCTCAGCAGTCTAAAGTTTAATGTCAGACCCTGACACTACAATCAAAAAGCTAATGTCAGGCACTTGGACTACAAGGTCATATCCTGTGGAGCTCTGTAAGTTGGGAGGAAGAGGTGGTAAATCTGCAAAAGGATTCTTCTGTTTACATACCCTAAGGATTCTTGGACTATCTAAACATGGAGTTGCTTTGCACTTGCCCAGAATGATTAAAAAAAGAAGGAGAATTGGTTAGGGTGGAGCAAGATGGCGGAGGAGTAGGAGACCTGGATTTCATCTGGTCCCAGGAATTCAGCTGAATAGGGATCAAACCATTCTGAACACCTACGAACTCAACAGGAGATCGAAGAGAATAGCAACAACTCTCTGAACAGAAAAGCAACCACTTACTGGAAGGTAGGACGTGCGGAGAAGTGAATCCGAGGCGATATTCGGGAGAATAGACAGCGGGGGAGGGGGCCTCCGTTGGCCGCTACTGGCAAGTGATAGAGCCGCGGAGCACAAAATAGGAACTTTTAGAAGTCGGCTCCACTGAGGGACATCGCTCCAGTGGCTAAGCGGGGGGTGAAACACTCACAGGACAGTGTGGTATCAAGACCCTCGGGGTCACAGAAAGGCCAGGAATGCCTGAGTGTGGCAGAGCTCCCAGGTATCGGAGCGGGGTAGCCTGCTGCAGAGGCAAAGCTGAGGGCTGGGCTCTCAGCTCAGGGTTGTCATAAACTGTGATCCACGGCACAGTTGGGCCACATCTCTTCCAGCAGGGACCCAACAAGCTGAGATCTGGGGAGACTCCCCTTCCTCCCCTGGGAAGAGTGGCACGGGAGTGCACCGCAGGGATCTGCTGGGTAAGGGACTCCACACAGGGTCGTGTGCCAGAGATAGAAATGCTTGGTCACAGGCCAGGTGAGCATGGAGTGCGGCCAGGGACTGGGGAGATGGGAATGATTGACTGCTTTACTCTGGGGGCACACTGAGGAGCAGGGCCCCGAGTTCTCAGCTCCTCCTGGGCAGAGATTGGGAGGCCGCCATTTTCACTCTCGTCCTCCAAAGCTGTACCGAAAACTTGCAGGGAACAAAAGCTCCCGAGAGCAAACCCGAGCAGATTACTTAGCCTGGCCCCAGCAAGTATGGGGCAATTCCGCTTCTGGCAAAGACATTTGGGAACCACGGCAACAGCCCCCCCCCCCCA